>NW_017259583.1:3223369-3235258 GCF_001594045.1 Atta colombica | reverse complement strand
AGAGAGAGAGAGAGAGAGAGAGAGAGAGAGAGAGAGAGAGAGAGAGAGAGAGAAAGAGAGCCGTGGCATCGATTTTGCGTCGCTTCCTGGCTCATCAATGAGAGCATATTGTTTCTGGCGAGTAGCGCGAACGATTCTTCAAGCAAGACCCGAGCAAAATGGTTTGTGCGAGTTAATCTTAGGGCTCGACCGGCAATAAAACTGGACTGCCCTTACATTCCTGGGTAATGCGTCGTCCGCTATTTTAAGCCCGGGGTTTAATAAACTTACGTCGCTTAATTAGAGCAACATTTCTCCTAACTCGTCTTCGCCTGCGTTTTCATTCGCCTTTTAACCGACCTACCAGACGTTCGTCCACTAACGTGTATTTCTTCGCATATCGTATATATATCATCACACGTATCGTTAATTTCGCGATTACGATTATTCTTGTAATGATGATGAAGTATTAATATATTTTCATTTACTTTTTTATAGTTTTTTATAGTTTTAAATAATTATTATAAATAATCGTATTCAATGACTAATATTTTGAATTTTTAATTTATGTAATTGAATAATAAATGAAGTAAAATGTAATGATATTATAATTGTAATTGATATAATTAATTCAAAATGTTAATTATTGGTTATTTATAGCGTCTCGTATATTATTGTAGAATAATTGTTTCGCAAAATTTGAGTCGAATCTTGATCAGTTGATAGAGTTATAATTCACCGACGATAAACACTATATGGCAATTTAAAAATAGAGGCTGGAATGTATACGCTTGGCACATCATCGTCTAATTTTAGGTTGCCGGATGGAAAAGAATTAACACAATTCTTCACGGTAAAAATATTTTTGGTCCGCATAATGTCTTTGCGAAAGCGCGTTTATGCGTCGTGGGTAATATATAGGAAGTTGCATGAGTTGCGATTTTCTGCTTTTTCCGCTTGTTTCTCGTATACGCATTGAAGTCGCACAACCCGTATCCTCTGCCTCTACCTTTCAGTTTCCGCTTCTCTTCCGCCTGACTTGCTATAACATGAAGTTATATCTATTCGTCCAAATATCGTATTGCTCGATTTGTCCAAATATCGTATATATTTTTACGGAATGACTCAACGAGAGATTACGAAACATGAAATTGCAGTCTTAGTTTATACAAGATAATTCATTTTAATCTTAACAGGTAAATATTTTGAAAATATATTTCACCAAAAAGCAATCCAAATAAAAATTATATAGCATAGAGGAAGATGTCATCACTCTTCTGTATCATACAACTTTTATTTAGAATGTCTTTTAATAAAATTGCGTATTTTTGAAATATTTGTTAAGATTGAGTTATTTTTTATCTAATTTAGAACATACGCAATTAAATGGTGCGGCTTCTTCAATATTTATGATCGGAAGAATGTCAAATCAATGATTCTATCCTTGTATTATTTTTGTATAATTTGTATATTTGATCTTTTGATGAATACTTAAACCAAGGTCTAAATTAGAAAATCTATTCGGTTTTGATATATGCAATGTTTTGACAGGTACCAGCATTGAATTAGTATTCTTCGTAAGATCAAAGTGTTCCTAATAGCGTTTCATTACGCTGTTTCTGTACGCATTCTCGCACCGCGCGAGACTAGTTACACAGTGGCTAGTTTTAGAACGCTATTTACATCCGTCACGCATACGTCTTTTTAGCCCGTCTTTCGAATTTCTTCTCCCCAAGTTAGCCCTTTCCTGTCTTATTATATTAATAAAACACCAGCACACAACACCCCTATGGTACTCATTTTATGGTGCGCCGTACGCACAGAGTACTTTCTCTTTTGTCTTCGTCCGTTTCTGTACTTCCCTCCCGCATGTTGTAGTCGTCACGTCTCTTTCTGCCTATGACTATCACGCGAACTTACGTGCGTACCGTGCCGTGAGCTGCGCAACGTGTATACGCTCAGGCCATACTATGATACTATCAATGAATGACTGACTGTCTGGCGCGTGTGACGTGGCCACGCACATTGACCATAATGACTTATCTCTCATTCCTTCTCTTTCTTCCCTTCTTTCTCTCTCTCTTTTTGTTATACTTTTCTGAATGTTTGTCGTCGTTACGCAAGCACGCGACAAGCGTGTTTTTCTGACTCCTCGCACATGCGAGTTCTTAACATCATAAGAAGATTGCTAATTTGAAAAACTGTTTTCCACGTTTACTTCCTCCCTTCTCGCCACATGGGCGTTTTCCCCTATCAAAAATATATTAACGTTATTTAATATTTTTATCGAAAATATTAGAACATTTCTGAAATCGGTATAAATAGAGGGGTGAAGTTACATGATATTTTTTATCAATATAAAAAAAACAATAATTCCGATAGCATTCTCTTTTTATAGTTCTACATTTTTTATATATACTGGAAAAACAAAATTGAAAATATGGCATGCTAATTTTGCGTATCTAGCATGACACTTCCCCTCTAAAGTACAAGAAAAAGATAAATATTCTCACTTTTGGCTACAGTTTTGGCCCATTAGTACTAATCGGGTTTTATCAATGTATGTAATTTGAAAACAAAATTCCAACAACTATCAATTTTAATGTACCTTAAATAAAAGACAGTACTTGAAGGAAGAAGTGTTGTGCTAATAATCGCAATTCCAATCAGCAATATTTCTCTCGTTAGTTCTAGCAGAATTTTATGCTTTGCTATCATTTTTAAACAAAGTTTTTATTTTATTTTTTTTTTTAATATAGAAAAAAATGTGAAACCCTTTTTTATTTTTACAAAGAAAATTGTAAAGAACTGTAGAATTAAAAATGCTACTGTAGAACTGTTATTATTTTCTTTATATTAATACACAATGTCGTGCTAACTTTACAGGTCCTATAAATAAAAAATATACGATTATTTTCAGGATTTTATTAAATTATGGCTTAAATGAAATGATATATTTTGACATGTTTTGCATTTATACTTTTATTGCGATTTATTAATCATAAAAAATAATTATAATTTTTAGATGATGATACACATATATTCATTAAAAACTTAAGAATCTGATCTCTATTCTCTAATAATTAAAAGGTTAACCATTTTTTATCATAATTGATACTCTCCACATTGTTAGAACAGAAATCAAGACATAATCTCTAAAGTTAATAATTACCATACGTGATAATACATTCACGGTTGTAATCATTACGAATTAATAAAACGAAACACAGCCGCTCGTTAAGCGGGTTGCCGTGATGGAACAACGCGAGGTATAAGCACAACTTAAATAAAGAAAAAGGGAAGAAACCCATAAGAAAAAAAAAAAAGAAATGAAAAGAGAAATCGAACGAGGAAAACGTATGTAATCGCGTACTCTTCTCATATTTTTCGCCCTCCATCCCCGCCTTCCGCTGTCTCTCTCTTATCCGGCTTGGTCTCTTTTCATTTCGATCTACAACGCGTTCTTCGCTCCGTTCGTTCGCTTGTACGCCCGCGTCGTTTCGGTCTCTCTTTCGTGCTTGCACACTCTGCTATCCGGCAAACATTAACGGCGCAGAGCGTACGATACAGTAACGTACGATGCAATCAATGAATGACGGTATAGTGTGCGGGACGTGCAGTGGCCGTGATGACTTTTCTTATCTACGCTCCTCTTTCTCTCCTTCTCTCTTCACACTGCGTGACCATACCCACACTGGTCTTTCCGTAGTACGCTTTTCTTTTACTCTGTACACGTGCATGCACACACACACACATACATACGCATGCACGCATGCACATTTTCGCGCTCCCTTGACTCTTACCTCTTCCTCCGCCTCCTCTTTTTTTCTTTCGTCTCCTTCTGTATACACTCTCCCCTACTTCCTTCGTCCGGTTTGCCTTACTCGCGTATTCCACTGAATACAAGAAGGAAGTCCCCAGTAGGCATAGCTCGACAAAGTTACGTTTTTGTATTTATTTTACGAGTTTCGAAATTTCTGTGATTTTTTTTTTTGTATAAACGAATACAATCAGTATCTTAATATTAGTAATTTTTTTTTTACTAAAAAAAGATGGATTTTATTTAATTAGTTATTGCAGCGCGATTAATGGATGCTCTCCGTTATTCATTTATTTGCGAATATTGAAAAACTATAGTTCACGTTATGTGTGCTATACATTTTCAGTGCTTGTAATGAATAACGGAAAACAGCTAAAATAGATAAGTTACTTAAAAAGATTGAGATAAAAATGTTTACTAATTGAAAGTTTAGATAATTTCATTTTTTAAAGAAACATTAATACGAGAGAATGAACAACAGCTAAAAATCAAAAAGAATTTATTCATATTTCATAACACATATTAAGAAAATAATATTCTAAATAAATTTTAATAAATATTCATTTGAATATAATAGTCTCAACTAAATATTTACTTATAGTAAATAAATATTTATTCAATAAAAAAAATGATAGAATTAAATCAAATTAATGGTTTTTGTATCAAATAAATATATCCTTATATTTAATCAATATTCAAACATTAATAACTTTTAGACAAATGAAATTTATTAAAATTTAGTATATTTTTGTCAGTACATATACAGGGTGTAACTGAAATAACGCCCACTAATTATACAGTGCTATTCCTAATAAAAAACTAAGTTGAAAAGTCCTCTATCATTTTGCAATTTTCGCAATAGTTAATGAGATATTAATTTCCAAATATTGCCGGATATATGGATAAAATCGATGTATAAGACAATTTTAAGATATCTTTTCGTGTTCTTTGTGAAATATTTTGAAGATTTTTCTTAAAGAACTCTTAAAGATATCTTAAAACTGTCTTATACATCACAATTTTATACATTTTGCTCATTGGGTAACTAAAAAAAAATATTGCGAAAATTGCAAAATGGTAGAGGACTTTTCGTCTCAGTTTTTTATTAGGAATAGCACTATATGACTGGAGGATGTTATTTTAGTTACACCCTGTATACACACTAATAAATTAATTTTCTATGGCATTGTATTTATAAATATTGTTTTTCTTATTCTAGAAAAATCTGTCTCCACAGAACTCTTTCTGAGAATGTAACTGTCTTTATTCATATTTCACGCAAGAAACACATAAGTTCTAAGCAAGTTTAAAAAATAAACTATATCAGAGAAATCAAATTTTTTCACATGATTTTCACGTATAACTTTCCAAATACTGGCATGCTACGAAGTTTATGCCAGATTCCTCCGATTTTTCTCCTTTATAATACAATATTATATCTGTCTCGAAACTCTCATCAGAACATCGTTTTCGAGTTCGAAATATATGGAGAATACATTGGTAGTTCTACTTCATCGTCGTCGTCGTCGTCGTCGTCGTCGTCGTCGTCGTCGTCGTCGTCGTCGTCGTCGTCACCGGTCGTGACTATCGATCGGTCGCGGGCGTCGGCGTCGGTGCCGCTCGGTGGCGCCCCCGTCAGCTCAGGACGGTGGCGACGGCGCTCTGCGTCGCTGCCATCCGCCCCTGGGGGGGCAACGGGGGACAGCAGCGGAGGAGAAGGGGGGTGGGGGGCATCGACACGCAGAGAGCGATCGTGCCTTTGGTGGAGCCGGCAAGAACCCGGCGTGTACGTCGAGTCACCACGTTAAAAGCGGATTTATTAGCCGGTAGAACCGCGTTCTTCTGTATCACAAAATATCCAGTTTGTCATCTTTGTCGTTTTCGATACCGTCATCGTCTGCTCTCGGAGGCGACGAGTCGCCGGTAGAGAGAGAACAGGATCGAAAATCGTGAAAATTGGCAAAGTGCACGTTAGAAGTGGACGGTCCATGAATTTCTTTCTTTTTTTCTTCTTTTTTTCTTTATGTATCGGAAAACAAGTCACGAATCTTATCGATGTCGAATATATTCGGCCTACCGGCGAAATGGTATCCGCCAAGTGTTCGTGGAAATTCGGTCGAGACATGGCCCTCATCATCGTGGGCCATGGGAAGAAGGACGTTTAAGGATAAGTGGAAAAGTGCGACATCGGGTAGAACACGACAGAAATTCCGACGAATGATAGTGACGGGACTACGCGTGATCTCGGGTTAAATCATGCGTGTTGGAAAGGCCGGTCTCCGCGTTGCGCATCGGGAAGGAAACTTCGCGGTGCAAAGTTTCACGAACAAGCAGTAAATTCGTCGTCCACGATATTTCGAGGGATGTTCTCGAGAACATTTTACTACTGGATGCTCCAACGATGTTGGAGCGAATCCTAAATCGGGCTGTCTGTGGAAAGAAATTTCGGTTCAGCATGGCTGACACCACGACATAGGGTCGATGTAGGATGATATCATTGTGAATAATATCGTGAGATGATTCCTACCAAAAACATGAATTTCTCGTTCTTGTAAAAAATCATAAGGCACAGTGAAAAGTGGCGAGATGTGTTTGGCCAGCCCACGCATGGCCGTTTCGGCCAAATGATGTCGGAAAATGCCGGCCTCTCGAGAGCCCGTTTCAACATCCGGTTTCTCCGACACCTTTCCACTACACGGAGTCGTGATTTCGCTATTGCCTTGTGGAAAAGCGACAGAACGAGTTGGATTGAATTTGTCGTCATCCACCATCAACAAGTTTGCCTCATTAGGGAACTGGGCCATCTCTGCAAGTAGATTTTAAATGTCATTGATCGCGCGACCTTCGATGGAATTTCGCGTACAGTTATCACGTCATTCCTTCTCGCCGGCTAAAGTGATCGACTATCATTCGGCTTAAATGAGTGATTCTCGTGCGATGCGTGCAAATCGATTCGCGGAAAATGTGATTTGTGCGTGATTCGAGTGCGCGCCCTTGTCGAAATATATAGATATGTTTTATGGTGCTCAGCGCTCACCGTTATGTTGGATATATCTGAAGAAGCTCTTCCTACTGCCTTCGACATAAGACAGAGAAAATCACGCATTTTTGTAGTAAGACCTCTTCCGATTTTACTTAGATATAGTCATGATAATTGCGATTCGATGCACAATGCAATCTAAAAGTCACGATTGATTACCTGTTACCGTCGTAGAACGGTATTGATATTCGTGATAGCTAAATAATGTTTACTTTTTTATAGCACGTTAATCGATAATTTGTCAAGCTTATTTTGCTGTTGTTATCGTCTCTAGGAATTTGATCGAAATGTTGCAGAAGTAATCTTGAAAAAAATTAATTTACTGAGATCTTTTCTTTCTAATAAAAACATTTCAATATACAAATGCGATAAAGAATAAATCGCAGAATTAAATAAAAATATATCGAAAGAGATAATAAAACTGCATACATTACTTTTTTGAGACAAATTTGAAAAATCGATCAGTGATTTAATAAAAAAATGAAAGCTGTAAGAGCTTTTCATATAATGAATTTAATTTCTGTATCATTATTGATTGTCTAATCTAATTAATTAGTTTCTCTTTTTATCTTTCAACAAGTCTATCTCATTGGCAAAAATACGTGTAATTAGCGCGGTGAGATATCTCGCGGCTAAAATCGAGTATTACGAAAGAGAAACACTCGTCGAATTGTCGTCGACGTTCGCTTTGCAGTCCCGGAGGGTCCATAATGGTTTGTTATTGATCTATCTCCGCGCGCCTTCCTTACACTTTTCTTCTTCCTTTCGTCCTTCGTCCTGCTACCTTCGTCCATGCCGAGGATGTTGGGTGGTACACGAGAGGAGAGAGGAGCGATGGGAGAAAGAAGAGCACAGCAGTCCCACGCAGGAATTCCGCGTACCCCGCGCACCGTACGGATTCCCGAAGCTTCAAGAGAAAAAAAAACACCCTCTTACCCCCTGTCTTTCTTTTTTTTATTTTTTTTTTTTTTATCAAGAATCTTACGAAAAGTTTCTGTAAGAGAGAGAAAAAGGGAGAAGAGCCGCTGTGAAATATTTCGTGGTCACAGAGCTCGAAAAGAGAGATGAACGCTTCTTTTTATGATTGAAGCCAACTTCTTTTGATTAAACAAATCTTATTGTATCCTAATATTTATAATTATTTTTTCATAAATGATTGATTGACTTAAATTATTTATCTTATTATATAATTTATATTTTAAAAAATATGTGACTCAATCTGTGATCAGCAACACTTACAGAACATCGATGAACTTGAACAAGAAAAGGATCAATATGAGATCTTTTTAATAATAGTAAGAGATGTATATAATAAAAATATATATTATAAGTAAAATATATATTTTTTTAGAAAATTAATTTTCTGTACGCGATTAAAAGAATTTTTATTTTATTTTTACTTAAATAATTAATATTTATGGTAAAAATGTTGCCAATTTTATCAGTGATAATTGTTAAATGTCTACTTTTGTATATATTTTCCTCATGAAATTAATGCATGTTATTGGATTGTCCGGAAAATTCGTGCTGATTTTGAAGGAAAATTAAAACGTAGAAGATTTAAATTTTTAATTTCATTTATTAAATTTAAATCTTTTGCACGAACTTTCCGGACAACCCAATATTTCGAATTTCCCGAAATCGGTTTCTTTCATGACACGATATATTTCCCGAATAAAAGATCGAACATGTCTCTAGGAATGATATTAATATCGCACATAGACGTTACCGTGAAATTCGATCAACCGGAGCGGCGATGATTGACGTCACGACTCTATCGTCGGAATGCAATTAATATTGCATAAATGAGACCACCCCGCGAACTTGTATCAATTAGCACAGTTCTCGTCAGTGGATCTGTCTGTAATTCGCAGATAATCATGTAGGAACTTTTACTCAGCATGTGAGAACATATTTGAACGTCGTCTAATATACCGTCTCTATCGATGTGTCTTTTTATACGCTTTGTAAAATATACGTTTACCCTCCTATACCCATGCAGTTAATGTAAGGACATTAAGCGCCTGCTAGTATAACCAACGAGGCATACGAATGTGTGAATAAGTAATGCAGCGCCACGATCTAAAAACCTTCTTGTCTAAATTGACGCAAGTCGACACAAGCTTGTTGTCGATGAGGACTTACAGTCGTCCGATATTCGCGAGTGCAGCAGCAGATGCGACTTCATTTTATCATTTGCCGATACAGAGAGAGTACGCTACGTTGCCTGAATAATAAATATTCTAGCATCGACAGAAGCCACCACATCGATATCTCCGTATACATATGAACTTACTTCACTTTTCAATGAAACGCTACGCAAAGTTAAACTCGCGTAGAATGCTATTCTACTCTTCGCGAGAAAAGACTTTCGCTCGCCAACTGTCTGTTCTTCGTTTAGCCTATGATTATTCTGGTCTTGGTACCCACCTGTTATTACGATACATTGTAGTGACACCCATCGAGTTTCGTGCACTACTGCGGAAGGAAAATATATTTGCTGCGTACTTCCTGATTATATGCTTCCTCGGGTAATCACGAATCATGCGAGAAAGAAATTCCTACATTATAATATAATGTTAAGCTATTCTTCCTTCAACTCTTTTCTCAATTTTCTCATAAATACCTTCGAATACTCCATCATGTACGAGCATCACAATAATGTCATAATTTCTGATATGTATCTGAATCTTAATCTAATTAATCAAGACCAAATTTAAATTTCTTTCGAATCTAAACGCGTTTTTCAGTTTTTCATTTAATTGAAACTAATTAAAAAGCTACAGTTATGCCAAAGGAAATTTTGCTTCAAAACTTTAATACTACAAATCCAAAAAAAATGATCCGTTATTAACGATAATAGATACACAATACTTAAATTTTTCCATATATCTATAATATTGAAGCAAACAACTCCAAGTTATACTGATTTCAATCTCTGTATCTCTGTAGATGAATTATTGAAAACTCGCTACACGATCATGTGAGTTTATTTTCTCATAGGATCTCTGAAAATATAAACCAAATTATTGCTCGCGTCGCATAACATGACAAGATTGTAATTAAAATGGTAATCATACCAGTTCGATAAAATGCCATCTCCATTACAAAGCGGCCAACTACCAAGAAAATATTAATCTACATCCTTGAGCGTTTCTACGTTTATAAAAATAATGAAGGTGCTCAGTGAATGGCTTCCTTTCGGGCGTCGTTTCATCGTAATAACTGTAGAATAAGAGGGCAGTAATTACTTTTCGTGAGACTGTCACGTTTGTCGGGTTCGCCCTCCGTGCACTCCGCGTGTACTTTGGTTATTACTAACAATGAATAGCAGTGACCGTGTTAACCTCTCTTATGACAATTCATGATACGCAGTGCTTTGTAGAAAATAACGTTTTTACGGCATATTCACTGTAATAATAATAATAATATTTACGCCATTATACGCTAAACTTTTTCCAAATTACACTTACGCATTCTCAATAATTAAATTAAATTACATTTATTATTTATTAAAGAATACAATTAAATTAAAATGAATAGTAATTATTACTTAAATTATATTGAATTAAATTTTAGATAAATCCTTCTGTCATCGTCGTTCTATCATCCTCAATATTATCGGATTTATCGCAAAATATTAATTTGGATACCTATATTAAAGATTCTTGGCTATAAAACAATTTATTTCGAGATTTTCGATATTTGCGATAATTATTATTTTGTAAAAAACCAAAAGATTACATTGTACTACCGAACGACAAAGGTGTCGTCGTAGGTCTTGATAGTCATGAAACTGGTCGGCGTTAGGCAGTCTGGATATATCGAGGCGCGAGAGAAGGGTCTTCCTCAGGTTCTCCGGCTTCGATCCAGACGGGGACGACCTCTCCCTCGCCGGAGGAAGGAAGGAAGGACGGACGGAAAGAACCGAGCTAGAGAGGCCGGTGAGAAAAAGAGAGAGAGAGAGGGAGGGGGGGGGATACACGCATGACCCTGAACCCAACCGTCGTGGCACCCAACCCCCGGTACAGGGGTGCGAAGCCTCGGGAGAGAGAGACGCAGGAGAGAGAACTCGAGATAGAACGGACGAAGCAAGGGCAGAAGAGAGGAGACTATGGCGGGTAAGGGGAGATATATCGTATATATGAAGAAGAGAGAATAGAGGGGGAGAGAGAGAGAGAGAGAGAGAGAGAGAGAGAGAGAGAGAGAGAGAGAGAGAGAGGGGGAGAGAGAGAGAGAGAGAGAGAGAGAGAGAGAGAGAGAGAGAGAGAGAGAGATGGAGAGAAAGCTAGAGACTACGCCGTCGAGAGAGAGTACAGTTCCCGAGATCAATACTCCCGCGTCTTGCGATCATTCATCTTGCCACGCCCCTCTGCTCTCTCCACACATTTCCTGTCTTTCTCATTCCCTTTCGTTTATCCCCTTTTCTCCATCGCTCTCTTCCTCTCTTTCTCTCTCTTTCTCTCTTGCTCCCTCCTTCCTCCTTCTCATTCTCTCTTGTTCTGTCTGTCTCCTGTCTCCCCTTTTCTCACCCTTCGCAATCTTCATCCCTCTGGTAGCACCCCTCATAGTCGTGGTCGCCGTCATTTGGCGCCCAATCGTGGCGCCTAATACGAATGGAGCAAAGGGGAGAGAACTTTCCGAAGGTCGCAGGAGAGAGGGAAATCTAAAGAGAGAGAAAGCGTGATAACGCACAAGGTGGTGGCTCTGATTTCCTACGCACTGACTATGCGCGATTCATGGGAAAATGACGATTTCTTTGATTCCTACAATCCTAAAATTTATTAAAAACTGTATTACTTGTAGATGATTATATGCATTATTTGGTACACGCAATAATATTGTTTTAATTTTGCAATTATCATTTGGATTTATTCAATTTAAAATATTCGAAATAAATATTTTAATATCAATATATACAAAACATACATATAAAATACAATACATACATATAAAAAAATCGATATCAATATATTATATGTTAGGGAGAAAGAAATCAATTTGAAAATGCTTTAACATTTTCAAATTGATTTCTTTCTCCCATATAATA
>NW_017259583.1:3222218-3223269 GCF_001594045.1 Atta colombica | reverse complement strand
GGATAATTCTGATAGAGTAATAATTTTAAAATTCTTTAATATTTCATATTTTATGTGAATATTAAATTTTATTATTCATATAAAATGATATAGAATAAATTTTTGTCTAATCGGCGCGCGCGCGCGCGCGCGCGCGCGTGTGTGTGTGTGTGTGTGTCATTTCTGAGAAAATCTATTTTGAATGTGCACATTTTGTTATGTATTAATCCTTGTGAATGTTTATCGATTATACATATAAATTTGACAAAATTTATTTACATAATATTTATTATAAAACCGAATATATTGTCAGATTTCACTAATCTTTTGATATGAGAAATACGAATAATATGGCAAATACAAAAAAATAATAAATATAAAGAGATTAAGAGAACTAGATTGAAATTGTTAATATTTAATAATCTTTATGATAAAATATGATAAAATATAACACACGTTTCGATCAAACAACAGGTTATTCTTAATGTTGATGAAGTCAATATTATAAATGAATACATCATATTATAAAAGGTCTAAGATTGAATGTTACTTGTTATACGAATAATTAAACAAATTTAAAAAATACTATTCTATTAAAAATATGTACTATATATTTTAAACTTAGATTTTAATTATATTGTTAAGTATAATTATGTTGTTAAATATAACTTAATGTAAAAATCTTGTTACTTCTCTATATATCGATACAGTGAGAATTACAGTCTTGAATTCGAAGTTCAAATATGAATTACATTAGAAATATATCCAGATGTAAATAGAAACAATCTGATTGCAATAGTCATCAGTTTGATCGTCTTTTGAATTCATGCTTATCTCCAATAACTAACTTTAAATTATCCATTAAAAAAAAATAAGCTGCAGGAGTGTTGGCAAACAGATGATAATGGTAATATAACTATTCTAATTATTATAAACAAATATATAAATTAAATCGTTGCAAATATCAATATATTTCGAAAGAGAAGTACTTTTATATTTGAAATAAGCCTTTTTAAAAAAGACATCTATATTTTATATTTCTTATTTCTCTTTCTACGAGAAATCATTTCCG
>NW_017259583.1:3215837-3222118 GCF_001594045.1 Atta colombica | reverse complement strand
ATATATATATATATATAGATTATTGACAGAAACAGATGCTTATCTAACGAAAACAATAGTTCGTGAATGGAAATAAAGTCAAGAAATTTTCTGATTTATGTTACAATAAAAAAATGTTTTATGTGGATGGCGTATTGAACGATTTAAATGAACGAAATGATTTAAATGAATTTTTAAAGTTTTTTTGCTGAATATATTGGAAAAATGAGTAGATTAGAGAATTAGAAAATATATCATATAGTGAAGAAAAAATTTTTGAAAAAGATATTCGTTTTAAATAGAAAAGCCAAGATCCGTTTTTGCGATAAAGGAAGTCCACAATCAGATAAATGAAAATATCAGATAATAAATCGATATATATCGATTCTCTTTCCGATATCTCGCGCTAAGTTTGCTTTCTTCTCGTTTGTATTTTCTTTTCATGACTTACCGAACCAACTTGTTATTTTATTTTGCTTTCTCCCTTTGTCATTTTAAGGATATCGTTCCTTCGTTTATAAAAGAAAGCAGTTACTTTAAAATGAAAATAATCCACAGAAAAATATAAGGAGCAATATTAAGGAATAAACTATATGATTATTTAAAAAATATTTACTTTGTACAAATTCTCAGAGATATTGAAATCTATATAATTTTTTAGTAAGTTTATATTTTAACACTATAAATATGAAAATATATCCTTAATTTTTTGTTTCTTACTTATTGTGATTATTTCTCTGTATTTATAATATCAAAATTATCTTTGAGTTGTGATTTACAAGTATTTCATTGAAAGAATAATTACAACAGATTACATTTCTCTTTATTTTTAGTATTAATTTTGTCTTGTATATAATTGAATCGTATTAATTTTATGACAAGACGTCAAATAAATAGAATAATATAGAGTAAAAAATTGCCTATATAAGCCGTTACAAGGTGTTTTTCCGTGAAAAAATAATATATTTTCAATGAAAATTACAGACGTTTCGACAGTATAATTGTGTCCTCTTCAAATGTGAAGCGCAGAAACGGATTGTAAATGTAAAATTGTCAAATTTTAAAAAATAATTGAACAGCGATTACATATAAAGCATCGTTAATAACAATAACTGTTTTCCCCGTTTACAGTATAACCATGCGTTAACCAACTGTTTGTCCTATTTCATTGCCTTTCGTAACTTCGTTAAGCAGACAATGCAGAATAAAAAAAAAAGATCGATAGAACTCGATTCTAAGCGAGAGTGTTATGGACGATGAAGAAAATCAAATGATAGCATTGCGGGGCAAACGAAATAGAGAATAGCAAGGAGAACGGAGATTTAAGTAAGGGCGAGGTCGTTGAAAGTCTCGGGGATATCCGTGATATCTTTTCTTTTGAATTGTTTCCTTGCTGCTATCGTATCACCTGTCGCTTGCCATCGTACTCGTTACATTTGTCGACCCTTCCGCCTCCAGTGGCTTCGTTCATGTCGGATAAAAAGAAATCGAATTACATCGAGGCGTACGATCGTCTACGATCGATTTGATCATTCTTCTGAGGTCAATTTGTGGACAATTTGTGTAGCAACCATTTTTTCGATAGATTATTTTATCACGCGCGTGTCTCGAAAAATTACTTTAAAATTGGTACGTTCATATTAATCTGGAAATAATACAAATTCGCTGAAATTAGTTGAGAAAAATATAAATGCTAATTGCCACGTTTGTGATTGAGTATTATTTGATCAAGAAATCATTTATAGCACATTATTTGTAGCACAGATATGTCTCGCTAAGATTGTGTATTTATTTTTATTTCTAAATTTGCAAAGCTAAATATTAATTTTGATGACACGACAATTTTAGAAAATTGATTACATCATGATTATGAAATATATTATATTATAAAAAAAAGATGTTCTGATTTATTTTTAGTGAGAAATAATCTTCGTCTCTTATATGAAAATTTGACATGTCACAGTTTTAATCCCTTAAAAATCATTCTCTATGTATTTCTATCTTATAATATGATTTTACTAATTCTAAATCTATCGAATTTGCAGCAATGGAAGCCGAGGATGACGAAGAGATCATTGACAGTAATGAGGGCTCCAGAATCATTTTTTCATCAGGTGTCAAGCGCGATGGCGGCGGTGACGAAAGTGGAGGAGACGAACAATTCCTTCAAATCAACCGGCTGCAATTACACGCTAACTCGGAAAAGAGCTTCAACCGGTAAGTAGTTCGTTTCATTTTCTAAAATGATGTCCGTCATTTATGTTGTATGACTTTATTCCTCTCGCTTTGGCAAATCCTTTATGATATATACGGAAATATGCAAAGTGTTGGCCGTATAACTACAAGCTAAATAAAAAATACGGAGCTTTCTCTTAGCGATCGTTCGCATGGAAAGACCGAGAGTATGACAATATAACATCGTGCGAGAAATGTCGATCAATCCAAACCGCATAGCGTAGATTACGTCGATGTGTCGCTATGCAACAGCATTTATACCTTCTGCTTTGCCCATCATTATTTTGCGCTTCCGTGATCTTCTATTCAGTCTCACGATGTATTGAATAATTAATCATTTATTTACGCTCGATGCTACAGTGGTCCAGTAGTTCGTTTTGATAACTGGAGATATATAAAAGAGTGTTATATATTTACAGTATAATTATAACAAATACACGAGTGCACTTACACAAAATAGGTATCCAAAACCTAAAACATGCATAACAATTCTATCACACTAGTTACAACACAACGTAATAATTATTAGATTATTTGAATAAGATTTATATAATGCTTAACTTATTACAGTATATTTGCTCATAGATAGTATCTTGTTATTGTAAATGAAAATTTATTAGAGAGATTATTTAAACAAATTTTTACTGATTAGAAATAACAATAGTTTCTTTCAAGCTAAATCGCTGTACAGTTTATCTCATAAGATTATTCTTCGCGATAATTTATATTCATCATGATAAAATTTAACAAAACAAAATACATATAACGATCTGTAGAAGATTCTAACGAAATTGAACGTAGCGTTCGAAAATCGTTCTGTTTCTTTTCAAGTTTCTTTCTCGCAAATTGCCGAGTGAGTTTAACGAACTTTCTCCGTTGGGAACACCGTGTTTTCTCCTAATTTCTTCAGATGCTTATTCTTACCCTTCCCGACAGCTCATATCGGCGCAGACAGAATTCGCTTGAACGTATTATCTACGAGAAGAAGAAGAAGCTATGCTGCTATGCACGATTCGGACGTTGTAAGCACGGACTAGCCAAATATACATGGTGCGTCAGCGTCGCGGCGCGCGGCGTCGCGTCCTCCCTTCTCTGCGCCGTTTCAACTGCCGGGCGCCTCGTTTGAGGTCATCGTCATCCGGCCTCATTCGCTCTCTTTCCCGTATGTGCGACCATCCCCGTCTTCCTTCTCTTTGCGGTATCCTTTATACCGTCCCTTCTTTCCCCCCCTCCTCTCTCTCTCTCTCTCTCTCTCTCTCTCTCTCTCTCTCTCTCTCTCGCTCTCTTATTTTCTTCTTTTGTCTTCGTTCTCTCGTTCGAGGCATTCGGACGCGTCTCGGATGAGCGAACTTTGAAGCAAATATATGTGGGTACACTTTTATGTTCGCAAACACAAAATCATCCAGAATGTTATTATTGCAAAATTCAAACATCGATATAAGGATAGATGTAGATGTCGAAATAAAAAAGCCATTTCTTAAAAACTTTTATTACATTTTATATTTTTAAATCACAAAAGCACAAAAATTATTCTTTGATAACATTCTTTATACTTCGCATATTATAAATAATTTCAATGATGTATTTATGTACAACGCTTTTATATTTTTTTTAAAGTATAATTGTACAATAAGGAAAATGATTATTGTATTTGACGTTATGAGAAATACAAAACGGGCAGACATTTTCATTGTAAAACTAATTATCAGATTGAATAACGTTCAACATGTTTTGCACATTTCTTAAACCTTCAAGTATTGTTCCCGCTAGATTTATCGCAATGAAAATCTTTGTGACCTTATTAAAAATTCCCGGAATTATTACGCGTATGTAACTACAGGAAAAATATAAATCTTCTACGGTAGAAGAGTTTTCGATTCGCCTCGCGGTTAAGTGGACCTAGGCAAAAAGCGGAAATAGCGTGCTACCCCATTCGCCGGTAAAACCGCCGTTGTTTTTTCGCAAACTGTAGTCCATGCACGAGATCGTACGTACCTACTAAGAATATTAGCATACGCGCGATCGAACATAATTGTGCCTTCCACGAAAAGATATATCAAACTTTCAAGAGAAACGTCCTGATCTTTGTTCGTATTGTCTAAAGTTTAACCCTTCTAACATTCACGAAAGAATATAAAAAGTTTAAGTGTGCTAGTAGCATCAAATCGACGATAAAAAATTAATTTGTAAAGATTGTTATTTCAGTTAAATGAGTGTGTTGCAAGGCCGACAATATGCGGCACACAATTTGAGATAAATATAGTTAGAAATTTATATATAATTATTATTCCAACATTTCTATTTTATCATATTTGGTTTAATGTAATCTCCAAATCTTTGAAATGAAGTTTAACTCTAAAGAATAAAATATCATTCTTAAAAATTGATAATTAAGCCACTTTTTAACATTGATCAATTCAACATTGACTCAATTCTCGCTCTTTGATCGGTATTTATAGTCAGATCTTAAATTTAAGACCGTCCTAAATACAGTCTTGAGGTGTCGAACTAATCAAAGGACATTAATGTCTTAAGGCTTAAGACATTACTTAAGATGATCTTGAAATAAGAACCGACTATGAATACCGGCCTTTATCATTCTTTAGAATTAGATTCTATTTCAAAAATTTTCGAGAAGAGATTTTAGAGTACAAATACATGTATTTATATATATCGATTGTTTTCTTATTCTTAATATAAAAAAGTATATGTATAAAAAAATACAAATTAGAAATAAATATTTGGATAGTTTCTTTTATATTTAAATATATATTAGATATATATTATAATGCATCTACAAGTCGATCAAATTGACGATTCATCTTTAAGTCGATAGAAAAAAGATATTTCTTGTGAAGCGTAGTTGCGTGTCGCCGGCTGCTCCAATACGCCGCAGCGTGTAATTAAAGGCGTGTTTCGTAACCGCTCACGCGCGTTCTTGGACGGTTTCCGATTACCCACGGTTAGGGATAACGTGCGTATATTACGCGCTCACAGGATTCCACGTGTAACGATGTAGGTTCTTCCGGTGTACTGGTGTGTATATAAGCCCGGAAGACGCCAAGTTAACGTTAGAAACCAAGATGTTCTCGGCGAGCGAAGAATATCGCAGGCATGATTATGCTCACTCTTCTCTCATGAAACTCATGGTATTAAATTCATTTTTCCACGTAAAAAATTAATACACGGTAAAAGCGCACGCGAGCTAATATTAAACCCCGTGGCGTATCTCTTTATCTTGAAAGCGATTTTCGCGCGAAGGCATAGCTTCCTGACACTTTGATCTTTATTCGCATCGCTTAACGTTAAACGTGACCGCTTGATTTTCCCTTGTTTACCGGATATCACATCAGATGACATGAATAAAATTTTACGCAGCTAAACGAGCGACGTAAGACAAAGATTCTTTGTTCTCGTCTGCTATTAACATATTATGCTGTTCATTCAATCGAATTATTTGTTATGTCGAGACAACCTGGCGGCCTCTTTTCGAAGAAGTGATAATTGTAGATAGGCAAGTGGAATTGTCATCGGCGATCGTTCTAGACGGACGCTAATACTTTCGACGTCGTGACGCAGTTCCGTGAAACGCGCGTCACGCGTGCATGGGAAATATTTCGGAATACCGAACGGGTTAGAGGGGGACGATGGGTCGACACGACGGGTTTATCCGGATGGCACACCGTATGCGTACGACACCGAGCAGCAGACGAAACAAAATACTGCTAAAATTAATCCGAGCCTTAGGTCATGTCTGCAAGGAGTCTAGACGACGACCACGACGACGCCGTCGAGGACGACGCGACTCGCCGCCGAAAGTGGACCGAAGCGTGTGGGCGCGATACTTTAACGCGAGTTCTGGTATTTCCACACATTTCCGACTTCCTGCTACACTCCCTCGCGTGCATCATCGTTCTGTTCCTTTTTTCCGCTATATTTACTACACTGTCTGTTCCTTTCTTGCATTAAGATCGTCGCTTGTCTAGAAAGTTTGTCTAGAAATATACGGGAATTTTCCTTTTCGTCTTCACGATCGAAAGACTCTAATAAGTTAATGAAATTTTATG
>NW_017259583.1:3212369-3215737 GCF_001594045.1 Atta colombica | reverse complement strand
GTTTTATATATATATATATATATATATATATATACGTGGAATGTTATTTTTATATTAGAAATTTATATTGAGTATCTATTTGTGTCGAGAAAACAAGAAATATGTAGTCAAATAAATTTAGTAATGTTTTTCAGAATGAACAGATATTTCTGTAATGTTATTTCGACTTGTGAATGTAGGAAGTTTAAGAGCGAAAAATAAAAGTTAAAAATATATTACTTTTTTGTGTACCGCGAACAAATATTGTTTTCACGTTTATTGATCATTATTCACGCCGTCCTGCTTTCAATCTTTCTTTTTACTACTTCTATTCTCTGGTATTTTATCAGTATATTTCTTTATCATTTACAATTTTATTTTAAGCATTATCAGAGGTGAAATGAAATTTAATATTTCCATTCTTTGATTGTTGAAATTCAATACTTTGCCGGAGAGTTTTAGAGATTGATTTCTCCTATGAATCTCTAAATTACGTAAAAGTCGCTTGTAAATTTAATCAGCAAAACACTTTTTATTTATTTAATCTTTTTCTATTCCATTAATCATGCAATTTACCAAGCGTTGTGTACAAGTAATTTCCCCATAAAACCATTCTAAACTAATTGACATTACGAAATATCGCTTGAACTTTATTCAACCATTGTTGCTATAATGACAGATTCTAATTCTATTATAAATCGCCGTTGGTAGGCCAAAGTCCTTTATCGCAGATTACAACCCCCCTAACGCGCACGCCACCAATTCGATTTGAACTGTTGATGTGAGTCAGAAACGACGAAATTTGGTTCATGACTGGGACGATCCTGGCCATCGAATATTTGCCATGTCGTGCTTCTGTTACCACTGCGGAGAATAGATAATACGGACATTGTTCAATGTGAACACAGCTTTCGGCATGCCAGATGGTATGATTTTCCGATTGTCATTCCGCTTTTTCTTGATCCGTTATTGATCGCACATTCCCGTTTTTCATTTGCGAAATTATTACCCGTTGAAAAATTGGAAAATTATTCCTAGTTAGGAAATGTTACTTATTGGTTTATATTTATTGAGTTATATTTTATTGCGGATCTTGTTGCATGAATTGACTCATTATGGAAATAGAACAATTGACTCCGCTAAAAGAAGCGGAAATAAAAATGATACAATAGACAAACATTATTTACCGTTCTAAGAAATCGCTGTTTTATTATGCATGCAATTTCATTATTTATGACGCTGGTGTCCAAGTTCAATTAGCAAAAATAACCATTTGTCATAGCTATTGCATAGATAAAATACTTATAATATTCATAAATCAATACTGAATTACTTTAGCATGATGTGTAGGTACGATTTTGGTTGGATAAGATTTAACTCGTTTTTAAGGACAGAGATTGGGAAGGTTACGACTCAGTAACGTCACCTTTAATAGCATCATGATTGCATGATATTGTGCGACATAAAGTAACGAAATAGGGCGCATTGACCGATACGAATTTTCCAACACGGTAAACATTGCATATCGTGTCAATATGTTATATTTGTAAATAACTGAAATATTTACTACGATGCGTAAAAAAAAAAAGCAGTTAATAATGCATGTCGCAGCTACAAAGCTGGAGATATCACAATAAGATTGTTTTTCCCGGAATTGCATTTGAAGGGAGAAAAAGGAATTTACTTCAGATTATGCATAATGACTAATGATTATGATAATTGACGATTGATTGGTAAATCAATTGAAGAAGGTGTAGACGAGTGCGTGCAATGAATAAATAATCGCTCGTACCAATATCTGTAATTGCCTCCATCGAAAGGGTCTCGAAAGAAATCGTAAAGCTGACCAAGGCACGCGCCTTACGCCCTGACCATCTTCCGATCTTGTTTCTTCTTCTCATCGTTACTCGTTTTACCTACTAGCCCGCGTATTTTTCCCGCGTCTCTGCTTCCAGTTGAAGGTATATGTTACCGTACGTTTCTTACCACCATACGTTAATAATTCCTTAAAACTGAGAGACGCGAGACGAGCAGTGTCATTTAATATGATATACCTTTAGACATCTGCTCTGGAAAACAATCATTAAGGTCCCTCGCCTCTCATTAATGATAATATAAGAAAACGCAAGCTGGTAAACTTTTAATAAACGCACTCGTCTACGTCGATTATTACTCATTTACTCGTTCGTCATTCGATCCTTCGATGAAAATTTTATGTTTACGCACACACGAGTAAGTGCAACCAAATAACACGTTTATTCAAGATATATTTATCCTATTTTCAAAAATTTATATCCAAAAAAGTACTTAATTTTTTTAGACAGCAAAATTGTTAAACATGTAAATAAATATACATATTTGCATAATAACAATCAAGTACAATAGAATCTTATAAAGTTAGATTTATTTTAAAAAGTGATTTTTCTTTACGAGATGAATTCTAAACTTTAGTTAAGCTAAAGTTTAATAAATTTTTTATTTATAGTTTAAAGATTATGAATCTCAGTTTAATTTTAGTCCAATAATTTCAATTAGTTCGATAAGGGTTACCATAGAGTGGTACTGTAAAATCTCCTGGGGAGAGTCTTGAAAAAAAAATGTGCGTGACTACTTTTTCGATGCGATGTGGCGACCAAGGAGGGATTAAGGGATCGCCGGATCGACGAGACTAACGAAGAGGAAGCTGCGGCGAGGGTAGCGCCAACGGAAACAGCTACGAAAACAGTCGCGTCACCGCTAGCAGCCGGCTTTTAGGTCTTTGCTCTCTCGTGCAACTTCTCGCTTTGTGTCTGTCCCGTTCGTCTCCTCTGTTGGCAGGGTCGAGTGTTTTCCCAAATGTCAATTAAAACATTCGATAACGAAGGAATTACCTAGATTAATGCTATCATGAACGAATAATGAATTTATTCGCAAGATGCGAGTAACATATTTGCATAATTAATACATAACTTTTTCTATTTGTCATATCAACGCGTTTTGAAGTTAAGTTATGAATAATATTTTAATATTTGACGGAGTTGTTATGCTTCACACAAGGCTTTCTAAATCTTTGAAGTAAATTAGATGTTTTGTTATTTTCATTAACATTTATAAGAGAATATAATTTTTACAAACAAAAAAGAAAAACTTCTTATAGATATGAGTATTTTCTTTGGCATATTGACAATTATTTTAAGGAAGTTGGAACGACATAAAACACATACATTATTATTTACGCTGAAAGTTATGTTTATAATATTCTGGTTTTATTGAGCAACACATTTTTATGGATTATTTATTTTATTTGTTATTAGTTTTATTGTTATAAACAAAAATTGTTAAAATAATAAGAAAAATTAAAATTTTTTTTATATAAATAATATTAAATACTAAACATGACTTATGCAAAA
>NW_017259583.1:3210101-3212269 GCF_001594045.1 Atta colombica | reverse complement strand
AGATTTTTATCGTTATTTTATAATACATTTTTATATATATTTATATTAGAGTACAAATTTAAAAAATATTACTATTTATTTAAATAACTTTTGATTCAGATATCAATTATCTATATTTTTTTTTGTATTATTATTAAATGCAATTTAGAATAGTCTGTAATTTTTTTCAAGTAATTCTTAGCTTATTGCATTTGCCGTACAACTTCCTTAATTTAAGCTAATACGAATGCTATAATATTTCAATGTATATGCCATTGTAAAATGAGTTTAATTTTAATTTGGTAAAAAAATATTACTACGCTAAAAATGTTATTAAAAAATATGAATATTAAATTCATAGGTGTTGTAATTTATACATACAATCTGAAAGTCAATTATAAATAGTAGTAGTAAAAAATAACATCATTACATTCTAAATTTTTCTAAAAATTATCTCAATAATTACGAAGAAAGAAAAATCTCTGCAGATTATTTGATAAAAAGACTCACAATTACTTTTGATTTTTTAAATATTAATAATTATACTTTAACAATAACTTATCAGCATCTATAAAATATTAATACCATTTCTAAGATCTAAAGTGAATGTCAATTCCAAAATTTCAAAATATCTGAAGAGATAATTAAAAAAGATGTTTCTTTCCGATATTGATAAACCTTTCTATCTTCAAAAGGAAGGTTTAGGGTACCGTATACTTCAGTTACGGCAGTGGCTGCCTGTCTCTCTCCACATCCTCCGCATCATCGGCATTGCCGGGAGTAATCCGTGTGCATTTACGACCCTTAGTGCGCGCACGGCCGTAACAACGTGCATACGTGTCGGTGAGGGGCAGGTGTGTACACTCGGGTAGAAACGAGACTTATTCGTAGGGAGAGAGAGGACCGACAAAATGAAAAAGAGAGAGAGAGAGAGAGAGAGAGAGAGAGAGAGAGAGAGAGAGAGATGAAGCACAGAGGGAAAGGAGGAGTAGCGCGTGCCGCCGTCGACCATCCGGAGGCCAGGTGTAGCCTTTATCCATTTTACTCGCGTTTGTTACCCTCGGACCTCTACGATTCCGATGCACCCTCTGGGTCTCGTCGCTTCTGGGGTGCGTTTCGGCCGGCGATGCAGGGAAAGCGAGCGAGAGAGAGAGAGAGAGAGAGAGAGAGTTTTAGAGAGAGAGAGAGAGAGAGAGAGAGAGAGAGAGAGAGAGAGAGAGAGAGAGAGAGAGTTACAGCGATCGACGGCCAGCGTTCTTTCGATGGCTTCGAGATGCGAATTTACACACTGCGCCCCTCGCAAACACGCGAACGATGCCCTCGTGCCATCGTACGTTTTCGTTTCTCCCATTTAAATCGTGCTGTTTAATTTGTAGTCTATGTAAAGTACGATGTCATGTACGTTCGTTCTTCGAATGTATTGTATATGATTACTGAGATTATACTATTAAATTCATAATGTCAAATTGCAATTTGAATTCTTTTTAATAATTTCTATAATTGCTGTTGTTCCTACTCATTATAGTTAATTTAACTATAACAATAGAATTAAATAATTTAACTCAAGAAAATGTTTCCAATTTGAAAAAAAAAATTTATTATTTATTAAGTGCATGATGTTGTTTAGATACTTTTTGAAACTGAGTAATTTAATCACAGAAATGGATTGATTTACATTTTAACTCACATGGAAATTAAAAATAACAAAATGTTATTTAACTCGTAGGATTGGATTATCTCTCCTTCTTTGATATCTAACAATGTATGATGTATAATTTCGTTTAATTGCAGGTGATTTTGCGGAAATAAAATTAAGCGTCACATTTATATCGAGTGGCATAGAAAAATTTATTATTATTTTAAAAACATAGTTTTGAAAATATATAATATCAAAAATATTACACGCATTCTACAATAAGCCATTAATCATAAATCAGAAGTTAGAAGCTGGAAATTGACCAATCACGGTCGTCAATTTCTAACTTCTAACATCTGATTTTGACTAATAATCTTATTGTAGAATGGCTATTAATATAAATAAATGCGTATGGACCATAAATTAACGTAATCATTTAAAAATAAACATGCCTAAAGAAACAGGAATTTTAATTAATACTAATGCAATTATATATATGTACTATATATATTAGGTGTAGTAAAAAGAAATCCATTATTTTTGCATGAGATTG
>NW_017259583.1:3177259-3210001 GCF_001594045.1 Atta colombica | reverse complement strand
TTGTATATGTGTAATATAAATCAGAATTTCTCCGATAATAAATAGGTGGTACCTAATTATATACGATAACGATCGAAACGCCGTTCTATAGTTTCACCGGAAAATCATAGGAAATAGACATCGTCTAGAATTTCAAAAATTTCCTCCAGCTGTCGTGTCTGACGCAATCGACGCGTCTCTAATCCTAGAGCAATGAGAGATAATCACACTCCCTTTCGTCGTCCTTGTCATCGTTTCTACTGTTCATTCCTTTGGAGCGGCATACGCCCACGCGGAAATGACACCCATTCCGAGGTAATCTACGTAACCCCCAATAACCCCCCCCCCCCTCCCAATAACGATTTCTTCGACCAACGTTTTTGCCGAGGTTGCCGATTTTCCTCTTGATTCTGACATATCTATTACTTATTGAACGCAATCTTTGATTTGAAGATTTAGATAAAAGCAACCATGAAAAGGAAAAAAAAATTCTTATTCATCAATATATGCATTTATGCAGTTATTTACTTTTGTGCTATTATTTGATGTTTCTATATGTACGATAAATGAAATTTTGTTATTCGGTAGACAAAAAATATTGATGAAATGGCTTATGAAAGAGCACAGTCATAGGGTAGATGTCACATTTAATGACCAATATTAGTAATAGCTTTTGATTCTGAATTTATCATCAATATAAAATAATTTTGTAACAATATAAGATAGTATAATGAAAGGTAATATGTTGTCGAAAATGAATGATTTCATTAAAAGAAAGCATTTTACCTCGTTTCTTTGCGTTAAGCTGACATCGATGAATTTACGGTATTTTTCTTTTCGATGCTATTGCGATACTAGGATCAACATTTTTCATCGGTTATCGTTGCAAACGTTCTATGGATTGGGACAACGTTAAAGAACCTTCTCCAGAGAAAAGTACGACGACGGGGAAAGTCATTTGACGTGCATTAAACACGACGGCAACTAAATGTTTCTCTACAGTGTTCGTTCTCCACCTCTTCTACTTTTCTCTCTCGGTCATAGTGACAGAATTCTCGGGTTATTTCATCCTCCTAAAGAATAAAAGAATAGTCCAACCGAACCTTTTATCAACGGCTATCCTGAGAAACAATGAATATGAGTATCATTTGAGAATCGCTTTCAGAAATAAAACAAATTTAAGAGAGAGATCAGGATAGAAAAAAATTTTGGATGGTTATTTTGAATATCACTTAGATTTTCTGAAAGACACAACATGAAGAGAAGTTGCTAACAAGGAAATTCGCACAGTTTGCGTCCGAGGAATAAACCACTAAACAAGAACTTATATAGGAAACAATACATACTTGAATATCAAAAATGTAATATATTCAAAATTTGTGTATGATTTTAATGAAACCCGAATATTTAATTCAATTTGTAAATGTTATACATTTTCTTGCCGGTGATTACTTGCTTCTTTTGTTTTTGCTCGCGTGATTGAGAACAGTATAATGTATTTTTGATAAATTTTAATACTTTGGTTGATACTTTCTTGAGATGTTCAAAGATTTCTCGCCTAATCTCGTCTCGCCGAGACGATTCGTTGATCATTAGTCGATGGGGTTTAACATTACAACCAGTTCTTCGAAAACGAACAGAGACGTTATCGATGTTACGATAGTAGGCTCGCGTTAAACCTGGTAACTGAATTTATCTCTACCCAATTGCTGTCAAATGTTCGACAACGATCGAATTTGTCCAATCCAGGTATATAGCTTCTGGCACTCTTTCTTTCTCTCTTTTATTCTCTCATTCTCTTCCTTTTGGTTCGCCACTCTGCTACCAAAATATATCAGTAGAACGAGTTTTCAATGCGATTGCATTCATGTCACCTTCAATGGGTTGTATAAGTTGGGTTGTAAATGGGTTGTAAAAGAATAAAAAAATTGATTTGGCGGTTATAATATCTTTTTAACTTGACTTCTGAAACATTTGATGGATCTGATTTATTTTGAGAAGTTTATTTCAAATTATCTTTTTTTAAACTTTACTTTTTATCAAAGGATATGATAAAAAATACATATTTTCAGGCAAAATTCGTGTTTTGCTTTAAAAGAAAATTCGGTGTCCGTCTGTAAGACGGATTGATTGTATCACTGCGGGTTACAGTGGATTACAGTGGTATGAGTCAGTTTGTTGCACCCGGAGGAAGACAATCGCGCGGCAGGTTCTTAATTGCCGTTGGTACGGGAAGACTGCAATAGAAAGAGCGAGAGGGAAATAGAAAGAGAGGCCAATCGCCGCCGTCATGCACGTTCGCATTTCTGCACGCGCTACGAAGGAAGAGTCCAGGTGCGAAGTGCGCCCCACCCTCTCCCCCTCGAAGCGTCTAACCACCTTTCGACCGGCACCTCGTACGGCGTGATCGGTAGCGAGGTTTTTGGGGGAGGGAGACCTCGGAAGGAGCTCTCGGACACGGCGAAGGGAAGGTGCCCGGGGACGATGGCTCGTTTTAAGGACGTAGTAGGCCCCTCCGGCGCCGCGCCGCATGCTTCGTAGGTCGAGAAATGCGTCGCAACGAGACGCGTCGAAGAACGGAGGCAGAAGGGGAAGCTTTCGGCAGGGCGGTTTGTGCTACGGCTGTGCCGCGCGCGATGAAGCAGCTGCAACTGCTCGCGAGATACGCCTTAGATCGTCGTGGCACGAGCCTTCACGGCATGTGTTTCCTTTAGTTTCCTTCTCGCTTCCTCTCTCGTCTTCTTCCTTTTTCATTTTGCTCCATCCCCCTCTCACGTCTCTCTAACCATCTTTTTCATCTTTCTCTCACTTTTTTTTTCGCTGTTGATATTGTCTCGAATATATAAATTCTTACTTGATACAGACAGATTCGTTTCAAAATCAATGAGTATGGCAATAATTTATTACAAGCTTATTTTTCATAGAAATACAAAAAGAAATACAATATCAGACTCCTCGATATTTAACAAATTAAAATACAAATACATAGGGAAATAAGAGTCAACGCGATAGTTAATGCGCTAATATAATAGTAGATATTAATATCTCGTTAATCTCAATCTCTATACAATTTCGTACCTGTTTTGACTCAATTCAAGTCATTTTCAACGAAATAAATTAAATAAATATACACTCTCCTGCAATCTGTGCAATCCTGGTGCCGATCATCCACCTTACTATAATGTTTCCTTATGTTCCATCATGGTTAGTTGATCTGATCTAAAACAAAGAAAGCTCCACAAGAGACTGTAATAACATTGAATTAAGCAATAACAGTCTATGGTAACATTATATATGCAGTAACGAGAACGGATAATCATCAAATTGCACAGATTTAAACAATCGCATTCGGTAGTCATCAATGTATCTAAAATTGAAAGAAAAATAAATTTATAAAATCCACGTGTTATCAACAATCAAAGTAATATTTTTAATGAGTATCAATCTTCTGTTTTAATCAGCTGCTGTAATATGCATAATTTGATTATATCGCAACTACTAAATGAACTGGAGTTATCTCTTGCATGTGTCGCTATCCACTCAGAAATATTTTATTATCTCTTTACAAGATAATATAACAAATTAACGTAAATTGGGCATTTAGAATGATACAAATCGTCGATGAGATTACGTTTAGAAACGAAGATAATGACTTTATTGCGAAAATTACATCATTGAATTGGCTTGTTAAAAGAAAATTTTGTTCTTTTTATCATATCTATACTCATTTTTTTTTTAATGTCATTATTCAATTTCATCATATTCAATTAACAAAATAGGTTTCGTCAAATCATATCGTACATTGATTATATATTATATATTTATTATTGTCAAGATAGTCTTTAAGTATAGTGATTATATAATATTAGTTTCCTGTGTAGACATCGTTTTGTGCTTCTTTTATAAATAGCCAGGCTGGTGGACATGTATACTCAAGTCTTTTCGAAAACACCTTGTATGCCATCACGTTTATTGATGTCGAGCACGCGACTACCTTTGTATGTGGCTAATGATCCCTGTTAGTAATAATGAGGTTATACATATCCAAGCATTTTGTTTTGCGCGTTGCATAATTACAACATTATTTTGCAAAATCATTTTATCGATGCGTCACTAAACTCGATCAACAGAACTGTGTCATAATCAATATAGAAGAAATTATAAAAAAATGAGATTAAGTATTACATGAATAATATATTGAGAAAAATGTTTCGACGTATTAACAAGAAATATAAACAAAATGAATTCTGATTATATTAAATCAGAATTTTGTCTGTCATAATTGAATTTCTGGTTAGCTTGACTTAAAACATTTGCTCGATTTAATTGAATGATTTATATCTTTCTGACTACCAGAATTTCAATTAATGCAACATAATTCTGTATCTTCCTATAATAAAACTTATCGTAACGTAAAACAATTTTATGAACAACAACAAAAATGTGGACATTTTACAAACTAATCTTTAAAGATACAAAAGATAACATTATAGTTGTACATTGAATTAGTCAAACTTTATCTTTTCAAAATTTTAATTGAGAGTTTAATTAGCTCAAAATATTTAACGCTGAATATTAAAAATTCGGACAAGACAAAGATTCGGATTTTTTGTACTACTATCCTCTCATCGTAATTGAAAGTTCTATATCTTTTTGTGAGATACTTGTGAAGTGCCTTTCTTCACGGATATTAAATCAGGAAAATAAATGAACTTTTCCTTGGCGTGCTCTCGAGTCCCACACGAGCATGTCATGATAAGGAAAAAAAAAAGAATAAAATCAGGCCAAACTGTTACCTTTCTTTCCCTCTCTTTGCTCTCTTCCTTTTACACTTCGCGGTAGCATCTGCCGCGATGAAGTGATTTCTTAGTGCCGTGCACCTTTTTCCTCCCTCTTCCTCTTCCCTTTTCCGCGTAGCAGCGCGTGTATCGCTCCAGGGTGCTGGCCTGATGGGTCCTATGGGTGGAACCGAGAAATTTAGATTAGGTGCAGGTAGCCAGGTTGTGTATATGATGCCAGTACACCTACTTTTTTACCTTTCCTATCTTATTGCTCGACTTTCTGCTCATTCTACTCTCATCTGTAACGTTTTTGATTTTTCATCATCGCACTCTCTCTCTCTCTCTCTCTCTCTCTCTCTCTCTCTCTCTCTCTATCTGTTTACCGCTATCTACCTCTCTTTTTCGACAAAGAAATTGATGAACAAGCAACCGCTCAAGCCAGCTTCCTTCATGTGCGTACAAACGGCATTGACAGGAACCCGAGTTACCGTCGTATCGCAGCTGACACACACGCGCCACGTGATTATCCAGCAGGCACCATGCATCGTATGTCTATATACAGGGTATATAGACTTATTTTCCGCACCCTCCTCTGGTTCACGGGTCATCTTCCAGCAATTTGAAGCCCATTTCGTCTTTTCGAAAATTTCATTAAAGGCAACTTTGTATCGCAATTTTGGAATATTTATAGCGCTTTTCATCGGCAAATCTAACGCGCACTTACAATCAGTGCACTTTAAAGCCGTTATACACAAATCGACATAAAGATGTCGATATATTCAATAAAAAGATATTCAATAAAAATATAGAAACGAATTAAACTGTGAAATATTCAATTTGATTGTACTATTTAATAAAGTACACATTGGGCATTTTATCAGAGATATCTCCCTTTTATAGTTAGATTAAAATAGTGTACAACAGCTTTAATGTGCATTGAGTGCGCACTAGTTCTGCTTATTGTAATAGTTATTGTAATAATTCTATAGAAAAATATTTAATTCTATATTCTGTTTTATTTTTATTCCTATATTGTTGGTCTTATATTTTTTTTCAAAAGTATTTTTAAATATTTTTTTAAATATAAAGAAATGTATATATTTATTTTTTTGGTTTTAATTTTTGAAATATAAATATATTAAATATAATTTATTATAATATAATATATTGTTGTTGCATTAAAAAGTTCTCATTCAAATATAAACTTGACTCGGTACCAAAACTTATTTTGATTTGAAGATATGTTAAAAGAACAAGTTGCGTTTACATACATTTAAATATAATGAATGTATATTGTATAGCATTAAAATCATCCATCAATTGATTTTCGTAGGGATTGCTATACAGTGCGTGTCCGATAAATATTTTCGATGCCCCGAGCACGCGTTTATGCAAGTGCCACGAGTTCGAGAGTGCGAGAAGGAATCTCGAACGGAGGGCTCGCTTCTCGAAGACGCCAAGCGTAAGGGTCGATGGTTATCTGACTTCCTGTCCGTTCGTACGCTCTATGTACTTTCGTGGTCGAGCGAAAGAGAACGAAAAGCGAACCCGAGGAGAAGAGGAAGCGAACGAGTAAGAGCAATAAAAGCCCGACCAAATAAATACAAAAGATAATCGACACCGCGCAGACAGTCGTGCGAGCAGCGGAGGCTCATCCCCCATCCACATTGCTCTTTTTTTACTTTTTCCGTCCGACTGGCATCTGTCGGTTCTGCTAAGTCTCCGGCGAAGCAAGAAACGCATATTGCCGCCAAAAGCCGCGGTGCAACAGGAAAACAAGCTTCTCGTTTCGCCACCGGCGCGTTTATTTTGGTGTATTACGGTAAATTGACGAGATTGCTCGCAAGAAAGATGCAATAAACGACGTGCGTTATTTTACTGCGCAATAAAAATTAATTTTATTATCTTTTTTTAATTAAAGATAATTTTGCTTAAATATCTTTGTAAGTAATTAATGAGTTTGTTTTTATAATTTTTAAATAATTGCTCTGTAAAGGGTGTTCGTAACATTCGCTGAATTTCGGCACGATCGTTAAGAGTCGCGTGGCTGTTCGATGCGTAGCCCATTTACATTTTTTACCACGTATTGCCACTTATTATGCTTGGGCCGAACGAAAGTGCCGAAGTATCTTAGTCGACGGCTCTGAAAAAAAGAAGAAACTGAACGGAAAAAAAGAAAACAAAAAAAAAGATTACCGCGACGTGAGAGAAAGAGAGAGATGGGGCGAGGGGTTGTGGAGCCCGGGCACGTGACCGGAAGGCGGGGGGCAAAACGGCGCACGCGCCATCGTCCTCCACCTGGCGCATCACCTGCTGCCCCCTGCTTAAGCCTCCCTGTCTCCATCTTCCTCCTCTGTCTCCATTCTCCTACTCCTCCGCGTCTATCTTCGTTTTCTCTGGTTTCTCACTCTATCACCTTCGACTCTGGCCAACCCTTCGGTGTGTTGGACTTTCTTCTCGAGCCATTCCGCTTCTCCCTTTCTCCTCCCCTTCCTTCCCCCCCCCCTCTCCCCCTTCTTCTTTCCGGGCTGACGGACAATATTAAGTAGCTGATGCAATGTACTCTTGCACATTGCGTTTAATTATGATGCACGTTTTTATCTGTTTTATTCTTATTCGAACATATTTAAATCGTACCTCACAATCCAGATTTAAAATCAAACTGAATACTAATCTGCCGATAATTAATTTTGTAGATAAGTGTTATAATTAGATTTGTTGGAAAAAATTGTTGATGTTTTTTTTTTCATCAAAAAATTTCAAAAAAATAAATAAATTTTTAATTGACACCTGACATTATCCGAATATAATTTTAATGAGAAAAATTATGTGTAAAAAATATGAAGTTCTTTTTTCAAGCTATATAAATTTCATGGCAAGAGTCTGAGAGACTGGACAGTTTCCCTGTTTCGATGGGATCTCGGAAGGCAGGGCACGTTAAATAATCATGAGACACGAATTTGTCTACCTAACACATAATTAGCACGTAAGATGATTGAGCTTCTTGTAGAAACGATGACGATGATTCATAATGAAGATGACGATGAACATTGCGCAATTATTGAGTGAGTCAGGACACGCGCTGAGGGAAGCATGGCAGCGCCAGGTGACAGATGCACAAGCCTTCAGATGCTCTCCTATATACTTACAGAGTATCCTTAATGAGCGAATCCATTCGTAACACGCAGCACGAAACGATAATAGGAAAAAAATTCGATTGACCGATATTTAATCAAACATATTAGCTATTGAGAGGATTTTTTGTCATGTCTATGGACTGAACTATGATTGCGGAAGCAAGAGAATCTACATATTTTGTTTTTCCGTTTTTGTACACATAATTTTTCATTAATCACATCGCATCGACTTACGTGATGCAATAGACCGTCAAAACTCTTAGATTTTTCTATGTTTTTTCAATTTACATTTCTTGATTAACTGTTCAGCTTTATTGTAACAGAATGAATTGCAAAATCTATTTATATCTATTTTCTAGCAATTAATCACATAATCCGAGATGTTTGATATGGATAATACTGTATATATAAGGATGATTGATGTAGACGATATTAACTCTTAATTGACTTGCAACAACATCATTTTATTTACTTCATCAAAAAGGAGGGAAGAGTAAAGCGAGAATTAATTTAAAATCGATCCAGATGCTGTAATATGTCAAGACAGGATCGCGTGATGGTTTCAAAGATTGTGAAATTATCGGAGATCAGAGGACGACGGGCTATCGGACAATGACACGAGATCATTGTCCTGATCTCGACAAGCTGGCACGCCGGCTGCAACATTGATGCCAAAGACACCTCCTGCCAAATGGGTCTTCCGCAAATGCGACCGACAATGTAGAAAAGAAAATCCTTGCGAATAACTAGTGATATTAATAATGGATGAATGATCCTTCTATATTTCCCCGCACGAGAATTATTTATTTCTCAACGAGAATTTAACGATCTCTCGTTTTTTTTTTTTTTTTTTTTTTTAATAATCGATCGATTGGAGATTCTACCGTGAAATTTTTGTTTTATCAATACTTGTCCTTTTTTGTCACTGACCCCGATTTTTTGTTCTTTTTTTGTTGCAGGTAAGTCTTCAGAAATAGAATTTTTACGGATTTTTCGGGTGCACGATTTCATCATTTTAAAAATGTGAGTAACAGTTCACTAGATAGAAAAATTTTTGTTCCTACGTCGAATTGTCGAATTCGTTTGGCGGCCTATAAATGACAATCTCGGCATGGTTATTCATTGACGTTGAAAGTGAATGCATTGGTCGCGGTTTGTACGTGGGAGTTCGTGTTATTTGGGTCGCATCGACTGCTCTCTCTTTCTTTCCCTTCCTTCCTGCTCCGCCACCATATAGACACAGACACTGTATATTACTCTCACTTCACAATTCGCTTTTTCTTTTTCTACCTATTTATCATCCCTTTATTATATCTCGTTAAACGTTTGTCCATTTTGTCGTATAAAATAAATTAAATAATCTAAAAAAAATCTACTTTGACATGGAAATATAGATAAAATTATTTTAGTCTTGCTTTCTTTAAATATTATTTAAAAACATCGATTCGTGCCCACAACTAATTTCGTTATTGACGTCGAGCTATCGAAAATAGAGCATCAATATTTTTTATCAAATATTGACGGCCATCTTTGGCAAGTTTCTTCGTGCAGTAAGGTCGCGCTTACCGGTTGGCCGAGCTTGAATCGTCGTCGTTGTCATCCGTTGTGAATGAATTCGTTATCTGAGAAAACGGTCGCAACCCGCCTGGCGATGCTGTGAACCGTCTCGTGGAGGGTCCGCCCACGTCACGAGGCACAAAATAGAAGGGTAAAGAAACATGCTGAACTCGGAATTACGCTATGCATATTATATAGATACGTTCGTACGCTTTCGGTAATTTCTCATTCTGTATAACTAACGGTAACGCTATTAATCATACATCTGAAATTTTAATCGCACAGCTAACATATGTTAATGATAACGGTGTATGTTGTAAAATGATAGATTAGAGCGTAAGAGCGTGAATACTGCGTCTTTCAAAAATTTTAAATTTTCTTAGATCCTGTTATCATTATTACTAACAAAACGTAAGTAATTAAAGAACGGGCAATTGAGAGTGTAAATACGCGTTAGGTAATTCCTGCGTTTTATTTCGATAAAAAATATATATATGTCAAAATATGTATCTTCAGTGATGTTGAGAGTAACAATTATGTTGTTAATACAGCAATTGTACAATTGCTGTACGTTGATAGTGACAAAGTGCAGAAGGACTCAACGTATAACTCAACATATATCACTAAAGATGGCTAGAATGTAGCCGAAACGTATAATTTAGATTCGTTTACACAGAAATCATAAATGATCATGAAATCTTAAGTCGTAGGAAACTGTATTGACCAAGCATAGTCAAATATAGGGAGAATACTTGACTAGAATTAGTCAATTTCTTAATATTTGAGACTCTGCAGTCGTTTACGATTTTTATACATATATATTAGATATGTAAAAAGAAATTCATTATTTTTCCATTCAATTTCATGCAAAAATAATGGATTTCTTTTTACTACACCTAATATATGAGTCTTATTTGCTAGCGATACTATTGATTATTTGTTACATTGATGAATTAATTTGCAATCGTAACAAATCGATCGTTTTTTTTTTAACAAATATTGATTTAATATTGAAACACATTTGTTTTCCCTTGATTTGTTTCTATCAAAATCATTTCTCTCAGTGTACTCTTCGAAAGGAATTATTCGGCAAGCCTATAGTCGAGATTTCTCACGAAAAAACGAGTATTGCGTTTGTAATGTATACGCACAAGATCGCTGCGTTAACCATATGAAGTCTCCACACGATTCAATGTCGTCCGAAGCAGTCAACAAAACAATGTGTAATCGCTAAAAATACTCCTTTCCGCTCAGCCGTCGTTGTTGTCCTCCGTGTGGCCCGTTCATAACTTTTCGTCTTTCTCTTCTCTTGCTTCTCTCCGCACTTCACCAACGATCGAATACGTTCTAAACTGTACAGCTGATTACGACAAACAACATGCGTTCGAAAGCTGTGTCTATAAAAATAACTCTTCATCCGTAAAAATAATTTTGTTTGAAATTTTCTCCTGATGATTCGATGTTTCTCAAAATGTGATCGAGACTTACGGGTTATATTTCTAAGTGCTAAAATAGTAATCTTTATAAAATTGAGTAAGGAAAGAGAATTCTCGAAATTATCTCGAATTGTACGATTATATAGAAAATCAGTTCGAAAAATTGTATAATTTTTTGTCGGATAGATAATTGCATAATTCAAATAGCAACTATGTTGGTTTTCTCTTTTTATCTGTGTGTATTTTATATTTTCTGCTAGTAACATTAGACAATCATTTCCGCTGAAATTACTTGTCGCTAATGCAAAAAAATTTTTTTGCAAACCAAATCGTTAGTGACGACAATTGTAACAAACGTCATTTACGATGATACTGTGTCATAAAATGGCATCAAATCGTAAACGCATAGGTAGATTTGACGTTATCGCGCGATTCACTCACGTCACGAAAGTATATACCTCGTAGATAAGGGGAATTATTCGTAGTTTGCGCCGATCACGATATTATTCTAACTTCACTTTAGAGAGTATTTCTATCTTGGGTTGCTTGCAAAATGTAATATGCATTTAATTGTGAAACTCGCAAAATTAAGTTAGATGGCTTTACTTGAATATGCTAAAATTGATGATGTCGTTATCGTTTATAAAACATTCTGCTAATTCTATAAATAGATAATTCATTTAGCGAATAATCTTAAATTTGGATAAGGCATGTTATCATTCGCTATTATGTAATTATCTCGTGTACTATATTCGTAAATTCTTGATCTAGAACTTTTGTCACATTTCATTCAAAATATCATTTATGCTTCATTCATGCAACTATTCATAAGATAAATTTGTTAATCTAGGATGATTTTTCTGCTAATCTACTAGTCATCCAATCTAGTAATTCAATCGAGTTGTTCAGTTCATACGTGAGAGATTTCTTGAATCATCGAATTACTTGGAAGCACCATTCACTCACCTATTTATCCTTCTACAACTCGCGATCTTGCGACATTATGTCACGCATATAGATCAACTCATTGTTTCGTAACGCAGCTTTATTATCCGTGATATTACTATTTTCAAGTTCGGCGAAACCAAGATTGCGAGTCACTCGAGCGAGATTTTAAGAAAATTTGTGATTCATTTCTAGTAATTATGAAAGTTTTTTTTTTTTTAAAGATAAGTAGAAAATTATCCTTTTCATTCATGATGAGTCGTCAACAAATTCTTATGAATTCCATTTTTTGCTCTTTCTGTGCTCTTTGTGCTAAAGCCATGAATATATTTCTAGGAAAAATTTGATGACGTTGTAAAGTAAAAATATAATTATATATAATTGAAACGGATATTTCTTATTCGTGATGAATTTACTTGATCAACTCACGATTGCTAATTATTTCTAATTATTAATTTTTCCAATTTTTTTGAAAAATGCGTACAGCAAAAGTTTCGGAGGATAAATGAGCACTAGAATGACAAATAAAGATAGAATTGTGCTCTGGAGCGAGTTGAAAATTTTTTGTTTAATTAACGCAAACATATCGCACTCGCGATTATAACGACATTATGCGGATCGTCGCGATGCAAACGTCATGCGCAAGATAAAACAAACGGAAAGTAAAATGCAGTAATGAATCTTTATTCAGGGAATAGCACTACATATTTGAATATTTTCATTAAATAAAGATACATATTATTTATTGAAGCTAAATAATGATCTCTTATTAATGATCTGAAATTCATTTTATTATAGCGATTTTAAATAACGTTTAATCAATACTCATCAAATAATATAATATGTGATGCAAATGTCACTTATTTACTGCAATAATGACATAACTAAAAAAACAAAAGTTTTCATTTTGAATGTTTGAATCATTAAAATTTTATATATATATATAAAATTTCTTTAATGGATTTTTTAATGCAATTTTGGTATAATGATTTCGTATTTATTATTATAGAAAAATTAAGATAAATGTAGAAAAATTAATCTAATTATAGAAAAATTAAGGTTATTCTTTATTTTTCATTAGCTCTTTATTAACTCAATATTAAATTCTCATCAAAATTCTCTTTGCAGACAACTGAAAAAAACAATATTTGAATTATATTAAAGCAATATATTTTTTATTTAAGTAAAAAAGGAATTTTGAATCGTCCAGTCATACAATAATAATATTCGAGCCGATCGCATATTACCTTTATTTTATTTCTTGGCACGTTTATCGCAAAGAAGTGAACTGCAAATCCTGAATTGCGTCGATGAGGCTCGTTAAAAAGTCAAATTATCGAGAATCGCTCCAGTCGCCACGACGACGCGTGACGTCTGTCGACGCGAGCGGGCCGCAACGGGTCTACGTCACACATCACGTTACCTACCTACGTAGAAGCCACGAGCACCGAGGTCGTTCATCGAGAACAATAATAACTTGCGGCATCGATGAGAAAACGAATCCTCGTGCGGTTGTCCGGACATCAACGTTGGGCGTCCCGACGAACGTCATCGCGAAATGATCATCTCGACGAGATCACACGGGGATGATTCTAGGACGCCTACACGTCTGTTTGACCGTATGAATAGCCGTTTTTATCGTAAACTTGGTACAAAAACAATTCTATGAATGTTATGTGTATCCGGGAAAATTCAGATAATAAAAATTCAAAATAGAAAGAATTAATTGAGATTTGTGAAAAAGATTTTGTAAAAATTTCAAATTAACAAAAAGGAACGTAAGATAAGTTTTCTGAAATTTCTAAAGAGTGACAATTGAGAGACGATGTCGAAAAAGAATGACTCAATTTTTAAGAGTAAGATTTCACTATTTAGAGTTATGAAAAGAGGGAATAATGTTAATCGAAAAATATGTGAAAGAAATTCGACTTTATTAAGAGGACAAAACAGAAAGTTTAGCACATTATTATTATTATGTACAAATGTATAATTTACATGAAAAATATTAGAATAATTTGAAGGTATATCTTTAAATAAAAAATTACACATTCAATCCATACATTTAATCTGTGAAAAACAACATAAATATAAAAAATATCTTTGAGCTTTCATCTGAAAAAACGTCGATACTTTTTATTTAGCATCGGAAAAGTCGATAGCCAACTCTAATTGAAAGGTTTCGGTGAGGTGAAAAAAGTTGAATGTTTCACTCTAATCGAATCGATTCTCGCATACGGTAACTGCCGCGTGTTCGCGATGTCGCCAACCACGTGACCGCATATAGACCATCGAAACATTCAAGGTCTTTCATCGGCAATAATCCGTGATAATTCCGAGCAACAAAATCGGTACTTCCCACAGTAATAATGAACGATAACTTCGAGGTCAATTTTTCAATTATATTAATTACTAATAATCGTCACTGACGCCAATTTGCAAATTTAGAAATGAATATTCGAGTCGGAGATATTGAAATATTACTTCCGATAAATATCAGAAATAATTTTCGATCGCCAAAAAGTTCCATATTTACTTTTTGAAAAGAGAAAAGTAGTAAACTTTATATTCAAGCTTCTCCTCTCGAAGCAATCGATAAGCGTGACAGTTCCGGGAAGGAAATATAGAAATTTATGAAAGTGTCGCATTCCAAGTTTCAAGCATACGGTAGTTTTATATATTAAAGATTCAGAAAAGAACACTGATGTATCCTTTTTATATTCACTCAATTCTATAAAGATGTGATTGTAACATTCACGCGCGTATTTTCGTTTCGAAACGAAGGTCCACATGGAATACAGCAAATTCAAATATTCTGATTGTCGATACCGCGTGTCTTTATTCATTATGAAGCAAAGATGCGCGAAAACAGAAAAGAGAAAAGAAGAAGGAAGTCGATCGCGATTGCAGAATATTTTCCAATGAAAATTTCATCCTACGAAAACCAAGTATTTTTTCTTCGCATAGGACTCGTCGTCACTTTGTCGTCTTCCTCGTCTTCGTCTTTTACATCGTCGCCGTCGCCTTGTCGTCGTATTACGCCGTACTCGCTCTCCACGCGGCAATTCGCAGACACGCACGGAGCGTCGGTTACGTGTGCACCACGGCCGTTTTTATCGCGGTACGCACACGCGTATACGTAAGTATACGTGCGTGTACGCACTCACACGTGTACGCGTCCCGCGTCGGCCCCGGTACAGCGCCACCCCGAATACCGGATGTGACGACACTCGCGCACTTGGCCCGACGCACTCTCGAGATGTCTCCCCTGTCCCCTCCGTCCCCCCCTTTTTCGCGTTTCTCGCTCGGTCGGAGCGGCGCGCTCCGAGTACGCACTCCCCCCCTCTCCCCCTCCCCCTTCTCTCTCCCCTTCAGCGACTCACCGTCGTCGGCCCGTTATTTACTCTCGTAGTTCTGGCAATGGCCAGTCGCGGCGTTCCCGGCATGCTTGCGTCGCATCTCCTCGGGCCGTTCCGTCGACGCGCGGCGTGGCGTCCGCTTTCGCGGCAGAGTCCCACGCGGCTTCTCGCGCGTGTCTACTACTATACTCGCCGCTGTATTACGTACGTACGCATCGTCGTTGCGTTTTGCATGCGCGCGCGCGCGCGCGCGCGCTCGCGCACTCCTCTCTCGTCTGTCCTTTTATTTTTTTTCCTCTTCAACGTCTCACATTTATCTCGCGCTAGTTCGCGACGTGATTTCGCGAATGACAATGCAACAACAACAACAACAACAACGACAAAGATGACGACGACGATGATGAGGAAGATGACGGTGTCGAGTCATCTTGCCTGAGCCGAGGATAGATGTACACACGCGGTGGAAAAGAGAGAGAGAGAGAGAGAGAGAGAGAAACGAAAAAAGAAAGAGAAAACGAGATATATACTCGCGCGGCCATTTTAACCGCGCGATGTGCTAAGCCGGGCGACCCAGTGTGCAATACGAGGAGAGGCTAGTGTGTGTATGTGTGTGCCAGCGCCACCGCTGCCGTCGTCGTCCTAGCCGTCACCGTTATCGTCATCATCATCGTCGTCGTCGTCGTCGTCGTCGTTGTTGTTCTTCAATCGACAGGAATTGCGTCTGTCGGTTGCGCGCCTCGCTTCTGCGCACGCGAGTCCACCGAGTATCACGCATTAGTCGCACGTCGTTCTACGTCTTTTCGCCGATCACTCGTCCGCGCTCGTCGAAAATAAGTGAAAACATTCGACGACGTGGGGAAAACGTGGAATATCACGCGCCATGGATCGACCGATGTGCTCCGTTGATATTCATCGGAAGAGCAAGACCGCGTTTCTCGGTAGAAACGAACGGTTGCGGATATTACTCCGATTTCGCGATGTGCGGTACATTGCCGTGACGTTCGGCGCACGCGAGAGAGGAGGACACGTGCCACGCGTGAAAAAAGATGCCAATCGGAGCGCGGAGTGACCGCATCGAAGTGACGCGCGATGACGCGCGATGATTGACCCGCGAAGTTTATGAGCGCGGAGGATCGCCATCATCCAGGGAAACCGGGAAGATCGAACCGAGGACAACGGAACGCGCGAGGAGACAGAGGTGAGTAGAAAGAGTATAAGCCTGTTCAAATCCGATTAACGCGAAAAGAGAAAAAGAGAAAAAAAAAAAAGGTGAGCGGATCTGTGGTTAGGTCTCCTCGCCTCGCGCTCGCGTTTGCGTATTCGCGAATTCAAACGCGACGCAATTCCCGACGGCGCTCACTCGACGAAGGAGCGCGAAAGCGAACAGCCACGGACTGCAAAGTTTTCCGCGCGACGTAGAGAGCAACCGCGTGACACGGAATCTGCGCAGTAGGTACGCCGCGGATTCGCAAGCGCCGTACGTTGTCATCGCGGCACCTCTCTCTCTCTCTCTCGCTCGCTCGCTCGCTCGCTCGCTCTCTCTCTCTCTTTCTGTCTCCAGGCTTAACAGAGGACGAGGAGAAACTTCACGTACGTGAAGAGAGTAATTCTTCTGTATGATCCGAAAGAATAGCGAACACGAATTCTTCGCGCTGATTATCGCGATGTCGCGGATGCTGAATCCGTTTCACAATCAATTGCAATGCGCCGTGAATCACAATCAGTTGCAGCTTCCTTACGTTTTTAAGATGTAATAAGTAAGAGTGCGTTGTGTTTCCGGATCTTTGAAACAAGGGAGGCAAGAGAAATTACATGAAAGTGAAACTGAAAAGAATTCTAATTATGTTTTAAACAAAGTGGAAATTATGTTTCATTTTAAAGAATCTGCGAATAAAACAAAAATCACAGATTATCGATTTAAAACTTTCGAATATTTTCTCGCTTAATCATTATATATAATGATAATGGTTAGATTAAATTTTTACAATCTCACATGTGACCAAAAATATGTTTTGCATGTATATTGTTAGATATCAAAAGCAATGGTAAACCCAATCCCTTGAATTAAATAACATTTTGTTATTTATAACTTTCAATATGTATCGAAATGTAAATCCATTTCTGTGGTTAGTTTCAAAGCAAACAACGTTCATATTAACATATACACTTAGTAAATAATAAACTAAATTTGAGTCAAATTTAATACATTTCTCGAGTAAAATTGTTTAATTCCATTGTTTCAGTTAAATTAACGATTGAATAGGAGCAGCAGCGATCTGTAGAAAAAAAATTAAAACTAAATTAAATTAAAATACACTTCGATCTAATGAATTTAATAGTGCAAAGAGCAACAATTTAAGATAAAATGAAAAATTTGTTCAAATTTCAATACTCGTACTTCGTGGAGTGTATTTATAAACTCGAAAATCAATTCTATTTGCTCGTAAAACTGAATGTTTTCCTCTCCGTTATTTTCATGAAGTATAAAACCATTTTTCCGCCCTTGAGGATTTTTCATCAAACGATATCTCAATTAATTCTTCCGATATTTTAAATTCTGAATGCTTCTGCATGCTTTCACATGAAGGCGTGTACGGGTCGTGTCACAGGTATCCTCCAACCTTCTTTGAACCGCCCTTTCATTTTCCGCGCCCACGGAGCCCCTTAACTACTGCGAACGACGTGGGCGACACTTACGTAATCCTCGACCGATAAGGTGGATAATGATAAGCATCGTGTGGTCTCGGTCTCCGTCTCCGTCTTCGTCTCCGTCGTCGTCTTCATCTTGAAGCACGCAGCGGTTCCGTGCGGGTCAGCGGTGCCTCTCTATTTTCGAACATGCGAGTCATACACTTCATTGTCGTCCACCGCCGTGATGCGATGCGACGCGACGCGTCCGAAAATGCCGCTGGACCGATAAAAATGTCAGGAGGTAACGAGTCCGCCGACCACACGATTCGAACGTGCTTCTCGATCAGCTGTGAAAATAGGAGGCCACATATTTGCTAATAATTTTTTAGCGACCAAATTGATACTTTTATATAAATTAGATTAAAATTATGTAGACAAATAAAAAATGCTAACGTTTGTGTAATTTCATGTAGATTTTATTTGACAGAAATTCTTTTTTTCCGTTTATCCAAACTATAAATTCTATAAATGATACGCTAATGTTCGTAAAATGCTGAAAAAATGTTCTAAATCTTCGAGCTCGTCCCTTATATGTTCCTGAATTTTATGTTTTTATATTGCGTAGGTAGAACAATGCTTTTCTTATTCTCTTTATTCTTTCTTTTTAGAAATATAAAGAGATTGCTACTTTTACAATCATAAATTCATAAAGAATGTTTCTACAATTTCAGTTAAATAGGAAAGTATTTCAAGATTTTAGAGAATACCGAAAGCTCAAAGTTGAAATATTAAAAACTACTCATATCATTGAACTTATTTCTTGCATTAAAATTAAATTCTGTCAAACTAAAATCTACATCACATGAACGTAAACATTTTTTTGTTATCTATTTACATTTTTATGTATGAGATTTAATTTATGTGGAAGAAATATTAATTTTGTCGCTCGTGGTTTGAAAATTATTAGTTCTATATTCTAAGATTTTTGTCTGTAATTTATTTTCTAACTTTTCACGAAGCAAACAATTTATTTAATGGTACACTATATGTTTTCATCCACATTAATATTTAACAATAATATCATACAAGTATATTGCATTGTATTAGATGTCATTGTGGTGAAGAAAAATAATGCGATAATTGAGCGAAATGACGAAATGGCGAATGTAGTTTTAACTGGGTAGGGAAACTGAACACAAGTGTAGGGAGGACAGAGTTAAATTAAAAGTTCTCTCGTCTATCTATCGATATGCATATTATTCTGGAAATTGATATCGAAAAATCAGTTTCGGCTGCGTTATCCGGTGCTATCACAGGCCGACATCGTGAGACTTATCGCCGACACTGTGAGACTCCGGATGCGAGATTCGACAGCTTGTATCGATCGTCGATGTTCACCAAAATGAAGCGACGACAGCGGGGTGACGGCGGATAAACGAGAGTTCCTTTCCGAGCCGATGACCTCCGTCATCCAAGGACGCGATTCCTGGAAGGTAAGGTCGCGTTTGCGAAATAACGGAGTTCTCCTTGGAGAATGGGACGGGCACCATCGATCTCTATCCCTCTTTTGCCGCCTATTTCTCTCTATCATCCCCGCCACTCATCCCGAAATCCGCGAAATACTTCGTAACGTTTGCCAAGAGGAGAAGGTCAGGATGCGAGAGACATCCATTATGTTCTTAACATGGAAACTGGACGTTTAATTCGTATATACGTCCATCACATGTCTATCATGTTTATTTGAATTTTATACGCATTCCGTAAATGATATACATAGACAGTCTATCATGTTTATAATACTTTAATTAACTTTTTAATTCAAAATAATACTCAGATTCAATTTCTTTTTAATATAATATCAAGATTATATCTCGATAGTTGATACTTTTTTTTTTTGACATCTTAAGCGGCTACAATGATATTTTAAGGCGTGGAACTTAAGCTTAAGTCTTAAATCGTAAAAAATTGATCAATCATAATTGATTATTCTCCTTACATTCAACTGTGATTGGTTAATTTCTTACGGCTTAAGGCTTAAAGTTGTAAGATTTACGTCTTAAAAACTTGGAGGCCGCTGCCGCCGCCGCTGCCGAACCTCGAAAATCGGCGCGGACCTCGATAACGCGCTCGAAAGCGGACCATGACTCATCGAGTTGCGACGCGACGCGAGAACGAATCACTCTCACGGCGTGACGTCGGGATTCATTACTCCGCGGACCGATGCCGGGAACCTTCGCGCGAGAATTGCGTGCAACGTCGTCGACGCTTCACGCCGACGCGAGGACGGCGCGAGCGTCGCGAGTTGCAAAATCGGTTTGCGAATTTTTCATTCGCTCGTGTTATCTCGAGTCGCGAATCCGGAAGCTTCCCTCGTCGTCAGAAATGGGAGAGACGGATGTTGGCGGTGGGGATTCAGACTTGGCATGGCGGCAGATGAGCAAGATGGCGGCGCGGTTGAAGACACGTGAGTATTCTTGAAGCGGCGGCCTTTTCAGGGAAGTGTCAATGATTTCTCGTAATTTTCTAACTAACCAATCTCAGATTTCTCGCTCAATTGTTCGATAGAATTATGCTAGAAAATTTGATACACGTTACTTAATAATCTCAACATCTGATTGGCGGAAAAAGACGTATACAAAATAAAAAGCAATATAATTTTCAATAAATGTCAGCAATTTTAGATTACAAAACTATTTATTTTGTAAAGTTTTTGTCGCATAATTAATTTAAAAAGACGTATGTTACAAAATCTCTAGTGCTTTTCCTTTTTTATTTAGCTATTTCGAAAAAGAAATCCACAGATGGAATTCAGACGAACGTTGCGCGTTTTTTTTTTTTTTTTTTACTAGTGTGTACGTGTTGTAAACAGGTACGTGCGTGTTTTTACGTGCATCGACCGGTCGGAGAGTTTAAAGAAAACTGGTATGCGACCGTTAGACTACGAAGTTCTATCGATTTTTATTTCAAAGTTCCAGACGTTTCTTGAAGCCTCAAAACTTCCGAGTACTTAGCTAAGCTAATATTTCTAGATTGTATTTTCTTAATGTCTATCTCGGGAATAATTTATTTTATTACTAATATACTTAGAAAAATCTAAATCTAATCGACATTAAATTTTAAATAACGACCAAGATTTTTTTGCTTTAATATTAATATTCAAAATACTTAACTAATAATAAATTTGTATTTATATTATAAAAATATGACAAAACACTTAAATGTATCAAATTTTATATTTAATACTGAATGTGCAAATATAAATTTAATTGAATTGAATAAATCAGAAAAAAATGGAGAAAGAGAAAGAGACAGAAAACAGTATTTAATAACAAACAATATATCCGTCTATTAAATAAAATTTATAGAGATAGTCACGATAACATTTTTCAATATTTCATCTCTAATTGATAATGTTATAATGTCAACCATAATCTGTGCACGATTAATTATTAATTTGCGATGTACATACATTTTAAATGAAATTAAGATTTTGCAATAACGACGAGTTTCTCCAGACATCGTTTGACCGGAACTGGTCGCTTCCTTCTTAGGTAACTTTACCGTAACCCGTTGTCGGACGCGCGGGGAAGGGTAACGATATTATGTGCTTAAGGGCGAATGCGAAAGGGGTGTGTCCGAGAGCGGTGGACGTCGGAAGCTGTAATGGAACTTGATGGATGCTTTCGCGGAAAAGTCGATGCGGCTAAAGCAAATTAGCACCCGGCGAAGGGACTGAAATTGTAATATGCCGTCGAACGGGTCGCTCTATCGTGTCTCTAACGACTCTATTGCGATTTGTTGCCGATCCGGCTAACGGCACGCGTTCCGTTACCTTGACTACGTCAGACTTCCGTAAAATATAGTGCAGAAGTACCTTGGAAGTATCGAGTGTCACAACCACAAACTAAACTCTACGATAAATTAAACGTTGATGTTTCCTTTAACCATTAAAATCCATTAGCAACTTGTCATATTTTTTGTTTAGAGACAAGTCGTTGACTGATATAGGTCTCCTAAAGCGACATCTCTTTATTTCTCATAAACTAACTATTGCACTTTATTAATATTAATAAAATCATGATCTGTTTAGCTAATTAAAGAAGTACAAACTCATAATTCGTACATTTGTGATTTATTTCTATACCAAATCAGTTAAAAACGAATTCTACGAATGCAAAAATAAAATTTTACAACTTTCTTTTGCAAATTGCGTAGTTAGAATATTGAAAATATCAGCGCGTGATTAATTTTTGAATCGAAAATGCCAAATTGCTCAAAAATCCTAGAGGATTAAACAGCTTTGATGTTAAAGATAGCTTAATAAAAAAATATCATCTGTTGCAAGTTTTCAATACTGAATACCTTCCTAAATTAAGTTTCTATAACAAAAATACATTAAAATTTATTTATAATATTTTGCGTTCACTTTCTAGCTTCAATTTATTATTAAATATTTATTAGAAACATATTCTTCTCTTTCTGTTATTAATGTACTTATAATATCCGATACAAAGTGCAACACATTTTACGCGACGCAATACTTTGCCATTTATTGCATTGAATGCAAGATGAAAGATATTTCCACGCGCAAGATTTGATTAAATCAGATTTTTTACGTTTTGCATGTCTGCAGCTTACAATTTGCATGTATGGTAGAAAATCAATTGAAAATAACAAGCACAACGTATTCGAAGATTATTCAGTTGCTATTGCTAACGAGAATCTCGATGCCAATCGTTTAATTGCGTTGGCATCGCTCGAGTCAGCGATCGACGAAGCATGGCGCGTGGTCGGATAAACGGAGATCGCATTTAGCTCTCGTTTACTACCATAATTATCCTGGCGCAGCTGATATTGTGCATTCTGATCTGTGTATGTTGCCCTATTGTCTTCCAAACGTGTAGGCGCAGGGTGGTTGCCCCATGAACCAAGTCTTAAGAAAGGGTTTGAGACTCAGGTGGGTTTCGTTTCCGCTTTCGGAATCCTTTATCTTCGTGCGAAGCATTAATAAATTTTAAGATTAACATCGCGCGTATATACACATAAAAAATTAAATCACCAAATGTTTGAGATACTTTGCGATTTGAGAAGGAATTATTTTCAATTACAATTTCAAATGTATTGTAGTGAATTGTAGTGAAAAGCAAATATGGAAATAGTGGAAAGCAATGTAATTTTTGTGGCTTTATTTGTCGATTCTAATAATACAATATGTTTTCTATATTTATTTGTAACAATAGACCATATGACAATTTTACATATCTACAATATTAAAAGAGAAAATATTGTAGTTTTATCTTCTGTAGATTTCAATAGAAAAGTGTTCCGTAATTGTGAACTATTTCAAGTTGAATATATTGGTAATATAATTCTTTACACGTATACATATCTTCCTTTTATGATAAGACACCAAAACGAAACTATAAGTCATTTTCTATAGTTTTTGATGCTAAATACGCATTTGATTTCCAAATTGCTTCATTACATCTTATTTTTGAGAAAGTAGCTAAAGTTATAAAAAGACAGACTATATTTTCATGCATTTTGTTGTATTATAATTACGAGATATATGATGGAGAAATTTTATTGCAATCAAAATTATGTTATTATGACTTTTTCAATCTTCAAAAGGACTTTTTATGTCTGCTATATATTTCTATGTCTTTCAGTCTTCAAAAGGATTTTTTAAATATTTGCTATATGTTGTTGACTTTCAGTCTTTAAAAAGTTTTTTAAATATATGTTAACTCACAAGGATTTTTTAAGCTGAATTCAATGTTAAAATCAACAAATTCAAAATAATGGATTTAATATTTGGTTGATGTATAAATTTGAAAAATATTTGAATTACTGCGAAAATTTACATTTATTTACAGAAGTTTTTCATGATTTTGAAGTTATCAATTTTGACATTGAATTCGTATTTAACGATTAAGAAAGCTCCTAAGTTTAAATATTATTGAAAGCTATTTGATATTATTGAAAGCTATTTTTTCCACAATTGACTTCACATGAACATCATAGTCAACATTAACAATCTTTTAAGGGCTGAAAAGGCCTAACACATTTAATTTTGATTGCTAAAGAACTTTTCCAGCATGTCACATCATAGTAATTATAATATGACATTGTAATTGGTAATATGACAAAATATAATACATGAAAGTAGCTTTTTTGTAGGTTGAATTGCAAATTTCTTAAAATTGTGACGGAGCAATTTAGAAAATAAATTTGAATTTAGCATTCAAGAACTATAGAAAATGATCTTGTTTCAATATTCTAAAAAAAATAATTTTTTGTTGAACAATATTAGTAACAGCACAACAGTCCAAAATTATTTGGACTGTTTTTCTTTATGACTACACATAATTTCGGAATCCATTTATACCATTATTTTCTTTCATATTATCAACCAAAATCTTTCTTTCGTTTAAAGGCGATTCCTGAGAAAAAATGAATTTCTTAACATTTCAGTGATGATTTTTCTTCTTTAGACATCTTGTGAAATACCCTAAAGTTTTTTTCTCTTTCTTTTTTCTATTTTAGTTTTCACAAAAACTTTCTGAAATTGTCAGTCGATATTTTACATCGTTAAAACTATCGAGACTCTCTTTTCTACTTTGTTAATAATGGCTATATGTTCAGCAGAAAAAGCAGTTTTGCAACTATTGTATTATAATTCTTTAATATGATTAGTTGTTGTCTTTAGGTATTTGCTGGATCTAAATGTACATATAACCATATTAAAGTCTTACAAATAGTTGCAAAACTATTTTTTGCTGAATGCAGTCAAATCTTCCAAATACCCGAAATTCGTCAGAACAATCGAAAAACTGGCGATCGCGTGAGGGGCGGATGGGAAAGGAGAGGGTTTGTTTTGGTGCGTGACTCCCGCATAGGGCGCGCGTGGTTCGTACTCTCGCGCTCCGTGCCAGGCACGCAACCGGTGCGTACATACTACGTACGTGTACGTAAAATGCGCGTGCACGCGGCCCACCTGCGTCTATACTTTGTATACGAAAGATAGAGTATCGATAACCCCGTCCATGTCCTGGCCGATCGTGATTTAAGGGTCGCTATGGCGCCGCGATTCAGAAACAAGGGTTCGGCGACCGAGCTCCCCTCCTTTCCTCCCCTCTCTTTCCCTAATTGCACAGTAATCATTCGACTTGATGAACATTTTTCTTGTTGCTCGTAATTTCTGTCGAATTCTGTGTTAATTTGCGTGTTACGACTCATTCCATTAAAAAAGAAATAAGGCATTTGAATGAACAAAATGAGTCATTTCAGTTTCAAGTATTTTAGCACCTTTTTTGTAGCGTAATTGCACTGAGAAAAATGATCTGGTTGAATTAAATTAAATTTTGATGGGAAATGGACAAATCAGAATTTTCTGATTGATCTAGAAGTTCTAGTTAAGATGTAACTAGAATTTTGATTGATACAATTATTATTCTGATAAAAAAATAAGAGATTCTAGTAGTTTTATTAGAAATGTATGTATCAACTAGAATTCTAATAAATTTAACCAGAAAATTCTTATTTATCCATTTTCAACCAAAAGTTTTTTTCATTGTGAATAACTATTTCTTTTGGATTGTGTGAAAAAAAGTAAAGAAAGGAAATTTTGCGCAACAATTTTTAATTTTAATCGAAAGATTTAGACCTTTTAATCTTCTGTAACAATTTATTCGTTTCTATTATATTATTTCGTTATCATTCAATCGAGAAATGATGAAATGAGCGACGGCAATGCTCTAAAATTCTAAAGCTCTAAACACTAAAGCTTAGAAATTATACGGTTCTACGAAGTCTGGCCAAAAATAAACAACTAAGATCACGAGAGCTTATTTCCTGCTCGCTTTCCATCGCCGCGCCGGTTAGTCGCCATCGAGATTCTTCGTGCTTTTGCTACCAGAAGTATAGTTGACTGTCATTAGTTTAACAAAATTTTTTGCGAAAAATCATACATTGTTGTACAAGTCTTTATTTATACTTATTTATATTCCTGCAATTATAGAGTATATTTCGATTAATCTTCCAACGGCAACTAGGGTCTTTAAAAATACTATTTTGAAAGACTTATGACAAAAAAATTTGTTAAAGCTTTCTCAAGAATTTTTTCAGATTTTTATAATTCAGAACATATAAAAAATTGCTATTTCTTAAAGATCCCTATTATATTGCTAACGAAAGAGTTAAAATTCATGCTGTCCGCGAAGAGTTAAAAAATTTTGCATAAAACGAAATTTAGGTAGATTAAGGAATGTATTTGAAAATCTGAAGACTCTGTTTTTAATTTTTAAAGAAAAAGAAACGAAACATGCACAGAATATGTGCTGCTTGCTCTAAAACTGGCATAAGCTTGTTTTTAAAACAATATCGATTTCAATGGAATGCGGAGTATTGATTTAATAAATTCTGTTTTTATTAACTTTGTCTTTATTAACATCTCTTCCTGAGTAAATTCGATTTGCATATAATACCACGTACGTTTTATAACAGTATCGATTTTACGCGAGAATCATAACGATAAAATTTGAATTGTCAGAATACAATCGGCGATTAAATGACGTCAGTAATAATCACAATAATCATAAAGTTATAAACCCTTCCTTACAAGTGTATGCATATGAAATATTAACCCTCTTAATGGACACGAAGACCTATGTAGATGATTTTATCATATTTTTCTTTTTTCTTGTCGCTTTTGAATTTGGCGCGCCTTACAATAGCGCAGCGTATTAATGGCGGATGTGCGGCGTTGTACATATGCCGTGTAGTCTTCGCTCTTCTCTCTTTCATTATCAAACATAGACAACTATAAAATTATACACGAATAGTATAAAATAAAATATTTCTAAAGTTTTTTGTAAATAATTAATGATGTTGGTAAATAATAAAATAATTATATAAATATAATAAGAAAAAGAGCCAATCTTGAAGATATCTATGGCAAAGAAGGTTATTAAAATATAATTAACATACAAGTGTTTTAAGTTTAAAAATTTAAAGTTTTATAATTTTTCATACATTCCAAAATTAATAAAATTCAATTATAATTTTGCGAATTAGGTCTTATAAAGTACAAAAAATAATATTCTTGATTTTCTCTGAATTTTTTAGAATGGAATCTCACTCTAAAAAACATATTGAGCTAATCTCGAAAAAGAGTGGCTCAATTATCAATTTTTAAGAGAAATTTTATTCTTCAGATTGAAACTCACTCTAAAAGTTTTAGAGAGAGTACATAATACATCAAACACTACTGGGACATAATATAAAAAATTCTTTTAAGTTTAAAACCTTATAGAATTAAAAATTTTATATAATTTTCATAACATAGAATTCTGTTATAAGTTTGCGAATTATATCTTGTAAAGTAGATTTTTGAAACTTTCCAGCAGTATATTACGTCTCACTATTGTCAGGAAATAAAAAATATTATATACGACACATAATTTAACAACAATAAAATAATGTAACATCATTAAAAATTGATAAATCTTTGTATACGAAACGCATTCGCCATCAATTTTATTGAAAGAGAGAGACGGAAAGTTCACGTGTAGCGAATCAAGAGTTATTGGCGCGTCACTCGCTCTTTGAAATGGAAACAAACTTTCATAGTGGAAGCAACAAGTAATTACTTTAAAGAAACTGAATTATCCAAACGCACGACACAATGCCTGGGCTGCCACCCCTTTAAAGCGCACTCGCGCCTCCTCGCGTAATCGAATTCTCAGCAGTCTCCGGCGTCTAATCGAGAAATGCGCGTCCGCCAAAACGCACACTCGGGAACGAGGGTAGGAAAGTGCGGGGATGGAAAACCTTTCTCTTTGTCTCTTGCAAACGTTCAACTCTTAATATATATGGGACTTGGCACAATGTCTCATGATATCATTCGTCAAGACCGTAGCTAATCCAGAACATTATCTACCTGCCGGTATCGAGTGGCGAAACATTTGTTAAAAATTTTGTGCATAGAAATTTACATGTGTATTTTAAAGATATTTTTTATTATTTCAAGTCTGAATTTTTCTTTTTAAAATATCTGATTACTGGACGGATTGATTGGAAATTACTAATTCAAGAGAATAAATCAGGATCTTGGACCTTGATTGAAAAAAATAATCGTTAGTATAGCATATACTAACACAGCATGCAATTCAGTTGATGTCAATCTTATTCCTTATATTTTTACTTCTTTAAGACTTTAAAAATGAAATCAATTGAAAAAAAAAGTTGGAAATCTAGATTTATTGTTCTCATTTTTTATCGGTCGAGAGCGATGATAGATTTCTGCATGTGAATCGGTGGTCCATGAACGAGATTCGTCACCATCCCCGTTTTCTTCCATCATGCGCTGAGGGAAGGTAACCCTCGCTATCCACCCTTTGAACTCTTAAGGGTGCACTCGACTCATGGAAAGATGCTCCCAAGTGCTCAATGAGGCCAATACCACGAAAGTGCGGCTCTTAATGAGGTTACGGGATACGACTCTCTCCGTCATTCTCCGCCTCTCTGCATCGCGTTCCTGACCCCCTCGGTTCCGGTACAGTATGGGCCCGACGACCGCTGCTTCTTCAGGGGGACAGGGGGAGGCAACAGGCCGGGGCGAGAGGTGAGGTGGTTGATTTGGGCGCGAAATTGCCCGACAAAATCAAATTTCATTTCGCCGGAGGCGTGTCTGGACAATCGAGCAACCAAGTGGCCAGCGGCCAATCTGACTATCTCGTCAACCAATTTTGCCGGTGATTACTTTACTCGCTGCTCTCTCTCTCTCTCTCTCTCTCTCTCTCTCTCTCTCTCTCTCGTCCGCCCCTGGGGGCGCATGCAGCACCGTCGTCGAATGGTAGGTGTTTTCCTCGCGTTTCTTATCTCTCGGATCGCGAAACGTGCGCGGGCGGGAGAAATCCGACTCGAGAGAAATCCCTTTCGTGAAAACGTCCTCCCACGTACTTGCGTTGGATGATTGACCCTCTCGTTACTTGCATCAATGATAGAATTGTTTTATGGTAGGGTGTAATTCTTAAATGCTACATAAAAGTATTATTTTTCTTCGTTTCTTACAGACACCATTAAGAATCACTATTTTATTTCTAAATTCCAGTAGATATCAAAGTGTCCGATGCGATAATCAAAATCATTCGTAAGGTAGCGAAATATACTTTCAGTGTATAATTATATAATTGTACAAACAGAAAAAGGCAAGATTTAAAAATCAAATCAATATAATTAAATATTTTTGGATTTTCTTCTCATTTTGTCGACTGATAAATTTTTTGTTCGCCAATTTAACGAACTAAAACAACCTAAGTGCGTAGGAAAAGGCTGGAAATTGAATGAACGAAGGAAAAATAAAAGTTGGATATAAATATGAGAAAAAAATCTTATTGTTTGTAATCAATTTGTTGTCATCACTTTTTAATATTTATTAATGTAACGTTTAACGTCGAATGGTTTCACTTGTATGCGAATGTTGATCGACGTAGCTTCCCACGCGGCGGACCACGAAAGCTCGGCTAATCGGTGGAAAAATCTCGAGATCTATGAAAAAGCGAGACGTTGCACGCGGTTAGTGGAGAACACGCGTACGTGCTCACTCGCATGCAGCCGTGTTTGCGTGCGCGCTCGTTCGTGCTCGCACAAGGATCATTCTAGCGGGCTACGCTGCACGCCTCGCGAGTGAGCGAGCGAGTGTGTAGTAGGTAACAGGAAGAAAAAGGCCCGAAGATCGGGTCCAAGTTTATAAGGGTTCCTGGAAGGGCGGCGACCTCCCTCGGTCCCCTTTCATCCGGGCCGCGGCCTTCTCCATCTTCCTCCCCGACTCACCGCATTTATTCTCTTTCTCCTTCGCTGCTTCTCGGATCTCTTGCGCGTCTCTGCTTTTCTCCTTCTCTCTCTTTCTCCCGATTTCTCGTCCTGCCTCTTCCTTCGTTCTAGTCGTCGGCCATCCCTCGTCTTACTTCCTTTTCTCGAGGAGAGAGAAAGCGAGAACTATCTTTCTCTTTCTCTTAGAAAGAAATATATTTGGGAAAATTCCAATCCGAAAAATTTCTAAATGTGGATTTTTTAAATTTCTGCTTTATAGGATGATATACATTTGGAATAATCGCAGTTTTTAGGTTCTATGAGATAATCGTAAATAATAAGTAACAAAATAGAACATGCGTGTGAAAGAAGTAATATTACCAAAAACATTAAAGATAAAAATTTCTTTAAATTAAGTATAATAAAAAATGTTATAATATTAATATAAAATATTATAGAAGATATTATAATAATATTACATGAATCGAAGCGCGTGAAATGTATTGATTTTGCACTGAGAAAAAATATATATACTAAATTTTAATAAATATTTATTTGAACCAGTGTCAACTAAACATTTACTTACAGTAAATAAATATTTATTGTAAGTAAAAAGGAATAATAATAAAATCAAATTAATAATTTTACTAAATATTTAATTGGAATTGGTTCAAATAACTAATTTATTGAAATTTAGTACATTTTTTCATCAGTTTACATTTAGTATTATGTTTATTTATATCTTTTTATTATTTTTGTTCTAGGTAAGTCTGAGCATATGTGATTTATCTACAGCTATGCTCTCCACGTACGCGGTGAGTTTTGCAGTAAAATTCTTATGTTTACGATACTTTAGCTTGTTTTCTTATATTATAAAACGCATTACAGACGGCGGATCGATATAATCTATGTTAACCTATTCTCGCGCGCTGTAAAGAATTACATATTCCGACTTTTATTGCGCATAACTTCGAAATAGGGTGTAAATTAGATTGTTCATCTTCGGAGGGTTAAACGGCTCGGACGTGACTCGAGCCTCGCGAGTGTTATTTGTCCAACGGCTATCACTATCAGTTATCGTGCCATGCGGACAACAACAAGAAGGGCTTCTACGTTCATTGACGTCTTCCGACGTGTTACGTCCGCGTGAGGAGAGACGAGCGTGTTACGGCGAGAGAAAAGCGCGGCCGAAACGATCCTCCTCGACGCGGTGCGCGTCGAATAAGGAAGCGGCACCGGGCGGCGGGCACCATACGCAGATCTCGTTCTCAGTGGAGAAGCCTACGACGCAGTTGCGCGTCGTACCTACTGCGGGAGCAACTGCGTCGTTCGAATAAGTATAAGAGGAAGCGGGAGAGACGGGGCGGGTTGCGCGGGAGGGCGGCGAGTCGGCGAGGGGTGGCGGAGCGGCGAGGGAAGCGAGACGAAACGAGTCGCTCGCGTCTGTGAAAGTTACGAGCCGGTCACGTGGTCTTTACGTTCGTTCTCGCTCGCGTATCTCTTTTTCTCAGTGTGCGTACGTACTCACGTACGCTCAAATCGTATGCGTGTATCTGCCGCGTGAGCACGCGCGCGCGCGCGTCATTGGTGGCGAAGGGGGCGAAAGAGAAAGAAGGAGAAAAAGAGTGAGTCGAGAGAGTTGGCACGAATCGACTGAGAGGGGGGTGGTATGCGGGAAACGTTTTCCTCGGTTCCCACGGCGTACGCGACGCCTCTCTCTCTCTCTCTCTCTCTCTCCCCCTCCCCCTCCCCTCGCACCGTCATACACACTTGCGTGAGTGCATGCGTGTCTCTGTATATAGCATACTGTGTCCCTCTACCGAAAGCTCAAGTGTCACGGAGTGGGGTGGAGGGGGTGGAGGAAGGTGGCCACCGTCGCCGATGGACCGCCCGAGATGCTGCGTGCCTTGAGTCTCTCTTCGGGAGATAGAGACGGCGACCTCTGTGTCTTTTCGTATGCGAGTGAACGAGGAGATGCTTCTTCCCGTTTCCTTCTTTCTCCTTTAGCAGCCTTCATCCACCGACGACATATCAGAATCTCACGCCGGGACTTCGGGACTCGGAGAAGTATATTGCGCGGAGAATGTCCCATCGAAGTATATTCCTCCTTCCTTACTCAACACTTTCTTACAAGTACAATGCACTTACAAAAAAATTTAATTTTCTCGATTATACAATCATTTAAGTTAATTGGTAACTTTAAATCTTACATGTTTTGAAATTAAGGAATTCCTATAGTTTTACTTGAGAGAACATCTTGACTGTAATCATATATTTACTCTAGTTTGTAGAACTTGCCATAAATTTTAAAAAAAGAACAAAAAGTGGAGTAAAGTAGTTGGTCCAGAAATCGTCAGGTCCAGTGATCACCAAGTTCAAACATTAAAGACATATTTTAATTCTTTCTGTCAATTGTTGATATTTTTATTGGTTTCAAGGACGTATTTACAATGTTATATTATATTATGAAACTCATAAATATATGAATTCATTATTGATTAAATCGAATATGTATAGCAACTAAGCCTATATGTGATTTCGATCAAATGCTTCATTGTGAGATTAAAAGACACTGTTTGACATCGTGTGATTTTGGAATATAGGCAACTTGCATGAGATAAATTGAGCTTCGAGTTATAAATCAAGATCGCAGTTTTATGTACATCATCATGGATTATTGTTTTATTCAAATTTCATAGTTAGTTTTTTTTTATGTGACAAGCATTGGTTCACCGAAATATGCTCCCTCGTAACGAAAGAGTAGTCATTCGAATAATCGTTATATTCTGTCGATTACTAAGTGAACCGAAAAAAGTTCTTGTAAATCGAATAATAATGTATCCAATATCTAAATAAAAAAATTAGATTAATTGTTATTATTTAGACATTCTACGAACTAGTAATCGTCATAGGCATAGTCGAGTTAGTAAATAGATACGCAAGCAAATAAAAGATGTCGATCACTGAATCATTTCTGTGTCGATAACTGATATCTAGAACAGAGATCGGTACTACTCGAATAAAAACTAATTTTACAATTCTTTTCTGTTGAAACAGCTATTAATATATTTATTGAAAATTTATAATAATGATAATTCTGAAAAAA
>NW_017259583.1:3154946-3177159 GCF_001594045.1 Atta colombica | reverse complement strand
CTAAATTTTGGTACCCTATAAATTACATTTGATTGCGTAGGGGAAGTGGTAGAGTGACGTGGAATGACCCATATATATATATATATAAATTTATGTGTCTGAATCATTCCATCGTTCGTGTATGTGATCGTTAAACACGTATGGTAATTTGTAGGACATACCCATGACGATTATTAGGCAAACCGTTATGGCGATAACTCGTACATTTGTGTCTTCTAATTTTTACGAAGGATTTTTTTCAATAACGGCAATAGGTATAAGAATTTTAGAGTGACATTTTTATTCGTCACAAAAAATTGATTTAAAATAATAATCTAAAATAACAGTTACTCACTTTTCAATCTGAAAAATATAAATTTGCAAAGTCAAGCATTTTGGTTAATGTGACGATTTCTCTCTCTCTCTCTCTCTCTCTCTCTCTCTCTCTCTCTCTCTCTCTCTCTGAGCCACTACCTTATATTGATTTTAATTCGCATTTGTTAATCGGTGCGTTGCGATATAAAATTAACGCTTGTGTACTGTTGGGGAAACTATTTATGCCGTAAAGATTATTAAAGAATCAAGAGTCAAAAGATCATTAAGGTATACGATGACTGGCGAAAGAAGGCGATCGTATAGAACGAGTTCTCTTTACCGAATCGCGTATTACGCGCACGAAGCGAGTGCGTGCTGAAGGTACAACGACGGTTGTGACCCTGCCTCCTGTCAATGCGATCACGAGATCGGGCGACCGAGTTGGGTCGCAGTCGCTACGAACGGCAAACGGAGCCACGTGGTTCGAATACCGGCGCTACAGTCTCTTCGGGACTGGTTCGTGGTGCGGTATTTGGGATTCGTATTCCTCAACGCGTACAGTATCCGCGATGGGGTCCCGCGCCAGACATTTCCCTTCCCGCTCAGCGCGGCTCATTCGCTCCCTTCCGAAATCACCGCTGTCGCATTGACGGCATTCTCTCACGTACCAGTCGCTCGCGTTACGCTTGTTCTGTGTAACGAGAGAGAGAGAGAGAGAGAGAGAGAGAGAGAGAGAGAGAGAGAGAGAGAGAGATTAGCAAAGGTATAGAGAACTGAAGGCTTTAGTTTCCAATGAAAATAATGCTTTTGAAGAAATTCGTCGAATTGGAATGCATTAATCAATCGATGCATGATTTGTTGTTCCGCACGCTTCTTTAAGACTGCTCGATAAGGGATAATGTCGTTGAAGAGATAAACTGATTTTTTTTATCTAAAGGGAACCAAGCATTTAAGAATTTATTTTTCTTAAGATAAACTTTTCTATCTTTTTTAAGAGATTAGATAAATTCAATATTTGAAAAGACATTCCTCTTTAGGAATTTGAAGCTTTAAATAAGTTTGATAATTTATTTTAACTTTAGAAAACATTACGATTGATTCTAAAGACACAGGCGACTACTTGTGCAGAAATTCCGACAGTATATCGCCTGTTTTGACCTCGCGGTGTCTCCAAGACTTCCAAAAGGAAGCAGCCTCAGGAACGTGGTACTCCGCGATGGAATTTCGAGGAACAGAGCGGAGCGAGAGAGAGAGAGAGAAAGAGAGGAGAGACCAGCGTGATCGGCGCGGCGCGAGAAAAAGAGAAGGAAAGACTAGAAGGAGAGAGAAATGCGCGATGGGCGGCGTGGCAATGTGGTGGTGATGATGGTGGGGTGGCTGTCGTTTGTTTCCTGGTGTTCTTGCTGCATAGTCGGATTCTCTCTCGAGTGTACCTACCTACTCGCTCCCTCGTAACGAAAGGGCAGCACACCTTGGCTGGCCATTGGCTCTTCCTTCTGTCCTCGTCCTTCCCTTTCACGGGAGAAGTTGCTCTCTCGCTCTTCTTGCGCTTTCTCTGTCTTTTTCTTTCTATCTCTCTCATCGGCGGAGTTCTCCGGTGTTCCACATAAATACACAAATACCCTGGCATAGGCTGGAACCGGCGCGCGTATATACCGGGACCACGGCCGCATTCCACGACACCCGCCCCCTTTCTCCCCCGCCTTCTCTGCACCTCCGCCTCCCTGCCGCGTCTCCTTCGTTTCGTCCACCCTACCTCCTGTATCACCGCGCGCGGCGGGCGAGGCCCATCTTCGGGACTCTTTACCTCTCGCGGCCCTCGAAAGGCCCACTCCGCCCTCTCCCCCCCCGCATCCGTTTCCCTGTCCCACACGCCTTCAATCGGGCGGGCAACCTCCGCGTTTCCCTTTCCATTGCTGCGCCGGACTCTCTCATCTCGCCCTTCGTGCACGGCGCCACCGGATGCTTTTGCAGATTGCCTCTTTCTTTCTCACCTGGGTCCCAGCCGAGGGTTTCATCCTTGTTTCATTTTTCCTTCTCGGATCTTATGCATTTACTTCCTCTTCGTTTTACATTCTGACTAGATTTCGTTTAGTATTTTTCTTTCTATTTATTCGATTTCCTTCTTTATTTCATTCTTTATTTTTTTTCTTCTCGTCGTTGTACATCATTAAACATTTTTAATTCTCTTTATTTTCTTCTCTTTTTCGTTTCTTTATTCTTCCTTTTATACGTTTATGCTCTTTCATTTTCTTCACATTCTATCTCTTTTGCGCTCACATTTTCACGTTCTTCTCACAATCAGCTACTTCGTTATCTTCACTTCTTCTTCTTCTATCTTTCCTTCCTTGCTTTGCGCATGCTTGTGCGGACGTGCCTTTACATGAACGAGCGGGAATATTTTGTTTACTCCGTTCTCTCTGAGTTCTTTGAATTCTGCGGCCCGTCTTTTCGCTCGTTTTCTCTTCTTCTTCTTCTCTCTAAAAAGCCATGAACCTCCTGGGCTCTTCAATCGTTCGAAACTGTTTTTATCGTTTTCGTTTATTTTCGGCTTCTGATCTTATCATTTTTTTTCTAAATCCATAATTAATGCGCCAATCAAATCATTTTTGAAGTTTAGTTTTGAATCTAATTTGTAGCATTTGTCGTTTTTTATTGCATCGAGAAAGCAATTAATGTTTTCTTTTAATCTTTTTGATAATAATTTTATTTAAAAGAATTTTTATTACTTTTTAAAGTAATTAATTATTAGTTACTTAATTAATAAGTAATTAATAATTTTTGTTTGAAATCGTGAAAAAAAAAGAGATTCATATAGGAAAGGAATTTTTGTCTGCGTGTTTTAGACAGTCTCGCATTGATATACCACAATTTTCGAAAACGTAAATCAGTCGAAACCATAGAGAAAAGGTTATCTCCACTCCTTGTTCGTTTCTCATATAATCACTTCGTAATCGCGCGGCACAGAGGAGGTCCTTTCCCTTTATCGGATTCGACTCTGCAGCGCTTTTATCTTCGTTTTCTCACGCCCAGATTTTGAAAAAGGAAATATCACGTTTCGGCCGACATTTACGTCGTTTGAACGCAGCGTCGGTATACGTAAGATTACCACGCTTACAAATACACGTGCGTGCACATTCATGAACGGGCGCGTCCACATTTTCGTAAGATTATGCAGTTATTCCCAGCATCCCGAGTTTCTCTTTCGGCACCATACATCGAAGGAGAAAAAGATCGAGAAAGAAAAGGACAAAAGAATGGATAAAAGAGAGATAGAATAAGACCTCCTGAAGGAGATATATAGGCATCGGAGCAACGAATGAGGTCCTTCCGAGAATCGGGCCACCGACACAGTGCCCAAACTCATACGCGCGCGCCTATGAGGGGTTAGAACTACCCCGGTCGGTTTTCTAGCGCACGATGACTACAAGCGATCGTCTACGATCGCTTCAATCTTTTTTTTAGTCGATTATTTTTTTCGTTCTGATACCACCTCTTCATCTTCTCTCTTTCTTTCACCTTCCATCCCCTTTCTCTCTCTTGCGTGGGTAAATTGCTCGTGAGATTCATCGGGATCGCATTCCGGTGTTAATTCTTTTACACCTCTTCTTATTCCTTTTTTATATTTCGAAGTATACCGCATGCTCCATGCTGTAACTTCGTCACAATCAATTCATTACGGATATACGTGTTCGCCATTTATTCTTCGAAATTGACATAAATATGTAATTTTATTATGTCTGATTTTCCATACTGATCATTATCGTAATCGCAGAATAGCCAATTTTGTGTATAACAAATCTCAGATAGTTAAGAACAATATTCTGTATCTATAAATGTTAAATTATTATACAATTGATAAAATAAAGAAAAAAATAATATTTTGTTTTTTTTTGTCTAAAGTATTTACACTTTTTCACTTTTCCTTTAAGTTTAATCATTAAACTTATTCTTTATTGCCAGCTAAATTTTTTAATTTATTAACTTGAAGTAATAATTTAGATACTGTAAATTATTATCTCTAAATTATTATTTTTAGTTATAAGCAAATTAATGCAAATTTAACTGGCTACAAATGACGAGTTTAACGCTGAAATTTAAAGACTGGTGTGAAAAAGTGCAAATACTTTGAATTAAAAAACAATTTTATTTTTTTTTATTTGAATTTCGATAAATTCTATTTTTACTACTTGTATTTGATGGTACTTGGACAGTGGCGCTCAGTACCGAAATAACGAAACCTCCGGCATCCACCCTCTACATAACGCGACGAAGAGCGGCGAGAATATAAGCAGTGAACTGCCTGGCGCCACGGCATGCATACACACGCACGTATATACTCCTGCCTTCCTCTCTCTCTCTTTCTCTCTCTCTCTCTCTCTCTCTCTTTTCTTTCTCTCTCTCTTTTTCCTTAGACCCTTCCTCGGGGAACTTTGCTGCCTACGACTCACGTGACCCTCTGCATTCTGTGTTTTCTGTGAATGACTGTGCTTACGGACCAATCCCGAGGAAAGACAGCGAGAAAGAGAGGGAGATGATGTAGGAGCAAAGAAGAAAGGAGGAGAGAAAAGGGGGAGGGGCTGGATCTGAGCATCATTTTGAACATGGGGCCGTTCGCGTTCCTTGGCCTCTCTCGGGACCGAAACTGGGATTGAAACTTCGAGGATAGCTTTGCGCGGTCTCGATTCCTTGTGACAGATATCGCTTCTCCCTTTTTTATAGCACGCTTCTGAAATAGTTTGCTCCTCTTTCATTGCAAATCAAATTTTTGCGATCTCGACGTACTGTGAGAAAATTTTTCAATTGAACCATTCCAAAATATTATACTTCGACGCAATCGGAAAAGAATACTTAATATGATAATGATAAAAGATAATTCTTTTTATTCATACTTTCTCATTTATTTTTATCTCATCGCTAATTGTTATTCTTTATTTTTTTTAGTCTTTAGTTTGTTAGTCGTTACTTTATATAAGTCTATTACTTTATATAATCTTTCAACGTGTTTTTCTAATGTTATTAGTTTCCTGTTATTTTATATTTTATTTTCAAGTATCATTTTTATTTATTTTTATCTCTAATTTATGTATTTATGCTTATAATCGATGTAAGTAAATAGGAAAACAACAAGAAACAAAAAAGAAATACTTAACTTGTTATTATACGACAGATTGATTGTTGATTCCGAACGAAACGGTCGTAAATTCCTGTTGTTCGTAAAAATTATCTTTAGCAATATAGCTATATTTTTTCCTTCTTTTTTTACAGAAAAAGAAACTTGTCTGTCTTTAGAGATACCGGCGGTCTGGTAGGTAAGATTTTTTTGGCCAAATTCCTAACAGAACGGACGACTCATTAAAAAAATCCCAACGCAGACGCCTATGCATTTAAACGTGCGAAAGATAAAAGACATGTCTTTCATAATCTGATGAACTCAAAAGCGATAATAAACTTCAAAAATATCGCTGACATATGATCGATTTTTCCGAATACTGTGGTCGGACCTCCATAAAATGTTATCCAATATCAAATATTAAACAACAGACTCTTTCGTCAATATTATATGTATCCACTCTATACCAAGATCTCAAATATTAAGTTTCGTTTAATGTCATAAAGTTTTATAGAGCTCAATTATTATATATAACTCAAGAAATTGTATAATTTGTAATAGTAAAATTCGCTATTTTGATAATAACGGTTACAGTAAATTCTCGTAAAATTAACTTGTTTACCACTTGATTAATCCGTGGGAAAGTTTTTACGGATGAACTTTCTTCCTTTGGATGGAATATAGTGGAAGTCGAGGGTGATCCAACCTTTTTCGGATAATCTTAAATATTGTGACTATATCGTCCGCGAGCACACACATCGCGCCCACGCAAAACGATGCAGGGTGCCGCGTGGGAAATTGTCGCTTTGCTTCTTTCCTTCAATCGACCTAGACGATTCTTAGTTTCTCACGTCGCATTTGTGGACCATAACGAGCGACAACGAAATAACACCAATTCTTTTCTCATACAAAGGCGATGTCATGATTTTTCGCGGTTTTTCTACTATTACTCTTCTTTCTGTTTTTCAATATTCTTATCTCTTCTTCTTTTTATATTTACATGATGATATCAGTTAAAAGTATTCATATGTAATTTTTCATGATTTCTATCAATATGTTAAATATATTTTTCGACATTATCACGGAATTTTCGCAAATACGTTTTTTAATTGTCCATAAACCAGCAATATATCTTGTGAAATTTCGAGAATTGGCTGCTATTTTCGTTGCTACTCGTTGACTTCTGGTATAATTTTAGTCGTAGGGGTGCTTCATATTACATCGCAGGAAGAATTTTGTCAGCATTTCTGCTGCGCCTCTTGAGAGAGTGGCAAGAGCAAGGATCCGAAACTTGGCGTAGGAGAGGAGGTAGAGGGAAGGGCAGACTCTTGAGAACGGCCCATCGATTCCGAGAACCGTGGGGTAGGTCCTTTCAGAAAAAAATGTGTCCATAATAATAAAGCATGGGCCTGGGAAAAGGGAAAGGGCGCGTCGTGAAACGTTTTTCCAGTTCGTAAGGAAAAGAGATGCGTTGAAGAAATGATAGTGAGGAGGAGAGGGGGGAAGGATTGCAACAACATTCGAAAAGGAAAAAGAGGAAAGACATCGAAATAAAACGACGTTTCACAATTTATGTTAAAGTCCGCGTTTCTCAGAAATTCATTGTGAATCCTCATTGACGATTCGTCCCGTTTTATTCGCTACTTTTTAACTATTCCAATGACGGGGATAGCTATGAATATAGAAATATTGATGCGTGAGAAAGGTGGATAAAAAGAGGAGGATTTTAGTCACAAATTTTCGCTCAATTTTTTAATTCACCTATTATCGTGATATTTTTCAAGAGTAAACAAGATGTGTCTCTTAAAATCTTTGAAACTAAAATTTAAACTCCAGATAAAGAAGACTCTGTCAACATTTATTTTGTATTTAATAAATAGAATTTAATGAAACTTAAATAAAATTCAGTGTTTGCAATTCATACTTCAACAATACTAAAACTTTATACACTTTGATAGTTTATGTTAGATCATTGAAGTTAACACTAATTTTCTCTTGGAGAAGAAAAAAATCCTCTCTTTATTTGAGATACTTCAATTTGTTAAACATGCCGCACACAAACGCGGTCCCGAAAACAGTTGCGGTATCTTGTTAGCGCCATACGCGAGCGGCCGTCATAAAAAAGTGAGAAACTCGAGAGTCTGACCGTTTCCGATCGAGGGCTCCGACACTCGGCGATTCTTGGAAGGTCCAGCACAAAATTCGAAGGTGCCGCTGCGACCTCGGGCAAATGGAGATTTCGTATGTCTTGACCTTCGTCAAGGGAGGAGCCCGAGAACCGAGGCAAGGAATCAGCTATAGCTCCTGCTAGGCCGACGATCTTTGGCGGCTTGGCTCGCCAAGAAATTGCGAGCTTCTTCGAATAAAACGGTACAGCCATCTCAACTTTAAAGTCGCATATCAATCTTTAATAAATCATGATATATTTTCATTTAGCATGCCACGAAAGTATCGTTCGCTTTATCGTAAAAATTTATTTTAATACTGATGAATGAAAATAAATTTAAGTCAATTTATGTAAATAAATTCAATAAATTTATTTATATATTTTATATATATATATGATGTTAAGTAATAATAATATATACATATAAATTTTTTTAAGGAATGTTATTATGAATTTATCGTATAGGTACATCGAAATTTCCTGAAAAACTTATGATATTCTGATAGCGCTTAAGAATATTAAAAAATTTGGCTGCTTTTGCTCTATGGAGCGTTAACCTAACCTAACTATTCGAGGGAGGGACGACGGATAATGGAAGGGAGAAATATAAGGGATGGAGAAGAAATCGAGATGGAGAAAGGGAAAGAGAGACCGATTGGGAGGTGAAGATAAAAGGATACGAGACGGCGGCATAACCAAAGAGTAGAAGCCATAAGAGGCACTCTCCTTCCTCAACAAGCAGAAGCACAGTGGGAGAAAGACAGAAAGAGGACCCAGCATGGAAAAGCAAAAAAAGGAAGGAATTGTAAAGAGAAGGGGAATACAGTCAGAAAGAGAGGAAGAGAGCGACGAAATGATAGAGAAAAGTGCTGAGAGAAAAAGGGAGAGGGAGAGAGAGAGAGAGAGAGAGAGAGAGAGAGAGAGAGAGAGAGGGAGAGGGAGAGAGAGAGAGAGAAGATTAAAAGAGGTGGTAGCAGGAGAAAAGAGAGGGAATAGGGGGTGGAGGGCTAACCGTGCGGTCTGAAACCCTCGGTATCTCGGCCACGATCGCTAAGCTTCGGGGCCTTATTGTATTATATCGGCCTGGAGGCCTCGAAGAGAAGATGAAACATGGGGCTCCGTTCCATCCGAATCTACCTCTAGTTATACATCGTATTATGATACGCTTCTAACGACCGTAAGATGCCGATAATGAGAGGCGGCTCCGTACTCTCATTTCCTTTCCCTTTTTCTTCTCCCTTGTCTTCCTTCGTTATCTTCGTTCAAGCATCCGCAGATCCGTTATAGATCTTGTCGCGAGAGGAGCACGTCAATTCGAAAAAGTGAAATATCTATTGATTTTTCAAGCGATAAAATCATTCACAATTCTAATAATAATAAATTGCACCATTAGATGTGTTACATGTCTAATGAAAAAATTATGTTCGCTGAGGTTCTTAAAAAATTGACGAATATATAATAAAGAGGATTTCTTCAATCAATCAAACTTTATATAAAAGTGATAAAATTTGTATTAGTTTATCAAAAAATTGAAAAGATGATTATCAAATAATAAAAGATTTTTTTGGGATAAAACTATTTTTTGCAGAATTATTTATCATTAAAGAATTTATTTCACAGAATTTTACACTTTTAAATGTTTTCTGTGTATTTTAATGTAATAATTGTTTTCGGCATGAAAAAATTGATTTTTTTACCTTTTTTATGAAAATTGATTTATGTGCGGACATAATGGTGTATAAGGTATATTATTCATTTTTCTAAGCAACACTCTTACCATCGTAGGTGCATATGTATATGTATATATACATTTATATGCATATATATATATATATATATAAGTATATACGTTTTTTTGCAATCGCATGTCTCTCCTATGAGATGTCGATGGTGCACGATCTACGATCTTGTAGGCTGGCAAGGTAAACGGGTTTCTTTGCTCTCTTAATGCCGCTCGTCCGCGATAATTGGTGATCGGGCATTTCTATACAGATGCACAATGAGAGAAAGAGAGAACGGACACATGGGTGAAAGAAAGGAATAAAGAGTGAAAGAGTTAAATAAGCGACAAGAGAGGAGGGAGCACCTGAGGGCTCGGTAGGCGACGCCTAGTCTACCTCGAATATCCTCGACTCCGGTCATTAGCATATCGAATGAACGGCGAAATTCAAAGAGTTTTATCGTAAATATCTCAGGGAAAATTCATATTTTCTTTAAAAATGTCAGTGAAAGGACTTTTTGTTCCAAAACCTTTGACATATTCTTCGTAGTTTGAAGATCCTTATTTCTTCTTTTAAGAGGAAATCTATTAGAATAGCACACGTGCTAATTTGACCAAGTACATAAAATTTTAGGGAAGGAAGTTATATTTGTATATAAATCTGCGGGATATTATTTAATATTACAATTCATGTTATAAACTTAGCATTGTTTATATAATATTATTCTTATATTATAATTAAACTGAATTTGATTTTTTCTTATCAAACGTATCCTTCATTCTTTATTTTTCAACAATTATCTTTAAAAAAAAAATTCCTAAATTGATTAAAAAATTTCGTAGACATAAATGATGACTAGACGAATTCAGAATGAATCCTGGTATTCCAGTATCCTGTTTGATGGTCGAAAGCGGAACGCGTCGAGGATACGTCGCGCGCGGATTAGGCACACCTCTCCGTGAAGAATCAGAGGAGAACGCTTTTGTGGAAGTTCAACGGGCGGGTGTCCAATGAGCGGGAACGGGGATAAACGATACCGTAGGTCCGGCACTGAACGTGCGGCTCGACGGGTTGGCGCAGACATTCCACGGCCCACAGGTAGCATTAAAGGAATGCAGATAGGATGAATGAGGTGGTCCACGCCACTGTCGATGGATGCGGAGTAGCACGAGAGAGAGAGAGAATGATGGAATCGAACTGCCAGGGGCGAGAGGGAGGCAGTGAACTCGCGCGTTGGTAAGACGGAGAGAAATGTCGGGAGATGTCGAGAGAGATGGAGAAAGGAAAACCGAGGCGCATTCCACGTTACCACGATAATTAACGGCTATATTCCAACCTCATCCCACGGAGTGATCCACCGACAGTGAATGCGAGAAAAAGAAGAAAAGAGAGAGAAGAAACGATGAGCGAAGAGCATTTGAATAAAAGGCGCGAGTACACAAGTTTCCTTTAATCAACACATTCTTCCGCGGTAACGTAAAGAAACTCTGACCACGCGCGACAACACGATAAGATTCTTCTGTGGCGTATAATCGAGAACGAGTCGGTTTTTTTTTTATTTACTATCGTTTGCCCCCCAATTAACATTTAAGAGGAATCAATTTTGTGAGATTTTGGATAGGAAAGTAGAATGGCAAAATCCTTGCCTTTAACATTGACAATATCTTGCATATGATATAAATACTAATCGAAGCGTTTTAATTAATGTTAATAATTTAAATTCTTTAAATACAAAATACGCACAATAGTAATAGAAAATTTTTTATTTTATTAAATCGCTGTAAGATACATTTATTTATAAAAGTATATGTACACAAATATTCACAATATTTATATGTGTTTCTATGCTATTAAATAATTGTTACTTTTTATATTTATTCAAAATTGAGGAAGATAACTTAAAAAATGACAATGATTTTTTTATATAGAAATTATTTCAATTTATTGACGCGATCCAATCATAGCTTAGTAATAGTAATAATGAGTAGCATAATAAAAGTCTTTTCTTCTCGCATCTTCCGAATCTTTTCGGAGACAAGACGTTTCCGAAAAACATCTTGCCACCATTGAAAGAGAACGTTCAAGTTACACGTGACCAACGAGGAGCAACAGATACGAAGAGGGCTATCGCTCTCCACGCACTGGGTCACCGACTGATAAGCAGCCGCGGTGTCGTACGACAAAAATGCGCTAGACTACGATATTACTTGCATAGAGAAATAAAATGCTTATGTCCTATGTGTGCCAATACGATAATGACCCTACGGAAGTAACTTTTTCCTCATGACAGCACTAATAAAAACACGTTACTTTATTGATAACAAACTTGTCATAAGTGACGTTCGTCGTATTTTAATTTTTTTTGAAATTCAAATCACTATTATATTATTATATTGTATTCTCTAAATCTAAATCAGCAAAATTTAATTGAAAAAGAAAGACAGTTTAAGTATTATATAATTAAAATACCGATATTTGTACATCAATTTCAATACCACGTACATTGAATTTATACACTAAAGCAAGGTTACCTAGATTAGGGATTCCACTAGGGATTTCATTTTTTAGTTGAATTTCACTGTGAATTCAGTGATTATATCCATGGCATGAAACTGATATCAATGATTATCTATTGATTCACATTTAGAGAGTATTTAAACAAATTCCGATGAATTCAGATCTTGATACGATAGATACGTGAAAATGGTTTCTATTAGTGAAAATGAAAAATAAAATTAGTAATATAATTAAAATCTGTACAACATCGGCACAATATTTTTTCCATTTTTTTTTTGTTGTAAACTTAAGATGAATTAAATACCGAACTTCAAATTGCGCATAATTATTTCCCTCTCACTATTGTCTCTTTTCTTTTCCACAAGAAAACACCGCACGCGATTTCCACATTCAAAGCTTCTTTTATGAACGTATGATAACTATATAATTATACTGTACGTAAATTTATATTATCTGTTTTTATGCTATGTTTTTCTACTTCTTTTATTATCGTCTGTGATGAATTAATTTTTTAGCTAATACTATTATTTTTTTTATCGACTCGAAATTAAATTAAAACGTTTTTCTTGATGAATCAATTTTTAGTTAACTGTTTTATCATAAATTTTGATATAATATTTTCTATATGTTTTGATTGTAATGTTTGATTAATTTTCTTGATTTTGACCGCTTATATTATCTATTTTATATAAAGTAGTCTTGAAAGAAGAGTATCGAAAGATATTCGCTGCTATATTCTAATCCTTCCCTACTTCTATCAATGTGCCAGCATTCGGTTTTTCCGCCTTTCGATCACATCTATTTCGTGAGTCGATAATGGAATACGGCGTACATTAGATTTCGAAACAATCTATTTTCATTCATGATCGTAAGCACGATAGAAACGAGCGCATCGCTCTTTTTTACTATAATAGCGCGGCTGCTTGATTCACAGGAATGCGATCAATGATCATTATCGCTTTAATATTTTAAAGCTCATAAACGAGCTTTAGCGTCTGTATTTTTCATGATTGAGAGAAAAACATATGGTGTCCATACGCCTCCTTACCGTAACCAATGGGTCATTTCATGACTTCCCATCGATCGTGCTTATATTTAATATATATTATATTAGGTGTAGTAAAAAGAAATCCATTATTTTTCCATTCAATTTCATGCAAAAATAATGGATTTCTTTTTACTACACCTAATATGAGCCTATTATAGTATTTACTCTATTTCTGTTATTTAGATATTTATTTTATTTATTTATTTGTAATTAAATATTCACTTTTGAATGAATGTCGATTATTTTCAAAATAATTGCATCAATTGTTCAAAATTACACTTAATGGATTTATATAAACTTGTTTTTAAACGACCGAAATACTTTGTCTTAAGCCGATACATACTGCCGATATCACATTCCAACGGTACTGAACTAAATATTTCTCGCAGAGCATATAAGTATCTCGACGTCATCCTCTTTCGTACGATGAACGTACGAGGTCGATAGGTCGATAACCGGTTAGTTCGACTTGGCTATTGACACTTTTATGGAGTGCAATCAGCGCCTTTCTCAGTTTAATTTTCTGCAGTACTTTATACTTTTTCGTAGGATACTTAGAATTATGGGACACTTTTCACTACAAGTACTAGAGGATAAACGAAAAAAAGTGGCAAGATGTAGTAATAGTGATGAATTTACATGCAACATGAAGAATTTATAAGGTTTTAAAAACGTAAATAAATATAAAAGGCTAGTTTTCGATTAATTTGTGCAATATTCTATTTCAAGAATTTAGTTTCAAATTGGGATTTAAGTCCGATTTCAAACAACTGTAAGATTAAACATATTAAGAATTTGTATTTTAGACCGTATATGTGAGAAAACACAATCAATATTAAAAATTTTAAATGCCTATTACGGTCGAAGCTGGATCTTCATTGCTTTAAATAAATCAAACTTGAATTACTACTATATACTATTATATATATGTACTTGCATGATATACCATATTGTAGTCTTTTCAAACTGCGCGCCAATTTATTTTTTTTTTCGGACTAAACGCAATTAAAACTACTCTAGTAACTCAAAATTAAATTGACAAGCAATTTTAATAATTTAATGCTACAATCAAGCATTATATTATAAAGATGTAATAGACATTTTAAATTTCTAATATTGAAATATAAAAGAGATTAATTTTAATCTCAGTTAACTATTCAGTTTAACTATTTATCTTATCTAATTCTTAGAATTGGAAAGAAAAGAATTAGTACAAAATTTTTAAGAATTAGAAAATACAAATAGTACTAAATTAAATCGAGATTAAAGTTTCTTACATTTGTGGAACCAGGCCTTAACTCTCAAGATGGCATAAGATATTGAAGATAAAAATGGTGTCTTCCATAAAGTCGTCCTTGAATTTTCCACTTCCAAAGGTTCGATGGTCCCTCAGGATATCTTGTATACACTTCTTCGACAGTCCCTTGAATCGATCATTTGGAGATCGAATTCCAGGATCACAGACATGACAACGGCGACCTAGAAAAGATGAGACGGTCCACCGCAGACCATTCCTCGTTGTCGGGAAAAATTTTGTTCATTAAGCCTCTTCCACCTTGCGCTTAATCTAAAGGACTCCGTTTGTCTCTACTCTTTTCCTTCTATTCCTTTTTCGCCTCCTCTTTGACTGTGTCTCTCTCACTCTCGATAGCCGGCCTCTCACCTGTTCGTTCTTCTCATTTCTACGTCTATGAATGGGATTCTTTCGTGAACAGCGTTCACGCACACTGGTGCATATCGCGGCAGCTTCAGTACGTATATACATCGCTCAGCGAGAGACAGAAAGAGAATGGTTACGTGCTTTCGTAGTATATACGTACTTCGCGTATACATGTACATTTCACACCGGTTGCACGATTCTACCGCGCGCATTCCAACCTATTCCCATGACGAAATTCAAGACGAGTCGCTGCTCTGATAGCTCCGCTCGGCCGTCGTCGAAGAGCAAACTCCGACGACGACGTATGAGTGCGAGACGGGCAGCAGGCATAACGGGGAACTCGTTTTCGGAGTTCTCGAACCTCGACAAGTTGATTCAAGAAACTCTCCTCGTGAGTGGTCTCGTTTAAGATCGCCCGTCGCTCGCGGCGAGAAGAAAAAAAAATTCCTCTCCCTCTTCCCACACACCCGTGCCAACTCCTGTGAGAATTTTCGGGATTTTCATAAAGTAGCGAACAAGAATCTCTTTGGTTAACTCGTGCCGCGCGTGACGAGCCTCCGTGAGATTTTTTTTCTGTTTAGAAACTTTTAATGAGAAACCAAGCTACGCAATTTTGAATACTCAAGTTACTTGGAGTGTGTAGTATGATTATATGTGGGATACACGTGGAGCATATTAGATTATTAATCTTATTGTCAATTATATTTTTTAGAAGAAGGATTATTAAAGATAAAAATCTATTACGTCTTTACAAGGAGAATGTTACGAAATGTATGTAAAAATTCTTTTTAGAAAGATTAAAAGAAGAGTATTACATAATTAATGTTTCATATTCTATACTTTAAATAAACTTATTCGAAAGAGATTAGAAAGTTGTTGATAACATTTCTTTTATTCGATGTACAAACTTTGAGTCTTGTATTTTATCTTATTATTGAGATTAACTTTCTCTCTCTATCTTCGTATATTTTTATAAGTACATGCTTCTCAAATAAAACCTAAGTATCCAAATTAATAGTAGTTTTAATTTTTCTTCAAGGATATCCTTATTGAAGATCTTATTTCAACTCAAATAATGGCAACTTTAACTCTCTATCAAAAATTATTACTTTTTGAAAAAAATTTATGTATCAAATAAAAAATTAAAAACTACTCAGATACTACAATCTTAACTAATCAAGTTAAATTCTATCAAATTAAAAAGTAAGACACAAATTGATACTGTCTCTTGTGTATTTATTTAACTTTAATGATATGTGATATCTTTCATAAAAGATTTGATATCAACAAAATTGTGGCACCAAGTTAAATTCAAAAGGACCCCGCACATTTCTTACGGATTTTGGTTCTCGGTCAAATGTTTTCATATTTTGGGAAATGATAATTCCAGGTGTCTTGATTAAAATTATTAATGGGCGTGATCTTCTAAAATTAACCCATTTCTTTATACCATGCTAAATTAAGTAAATAATAAATATTAATCTAATGATATTGTATCTTCTACATTTTTATTATATATTTTATGTATATATTAAAAAAGTGTCTTAACTTCTAATTCAAATGATTTAGTGAAGTATGAAAATATTGAAAGAAATGTAATTTAAATTTTTTTCATATTTATTATTGTGAAAAATTTCATCGAAGAAGCATGATCGTTTTTTTTTACAAGGCCGCGCATTTATCATTGCTGAACCACTTCCATGTCCGGTACGTTTAATCGACCTCTTCCGCAAAATTCTGATTGTCAAGCCAGACAAGCCGGAGAGTATCAGCATAGCTAAACTGCATACGTCATCGTCATTCATGATTTTTCCCAATCATTCACGCGTGACGCGTTGTTTCCGACTTAGTCATCGACTCCCATCTAATTTGCGGAAGTATTCAAGACAAGTTTCTTCATTGTGGGTGCTTAGTTACGTAGAAGAGAATTAAGATTGATGATACGTTTAATAATAATAAAAACAACAATTTAAAAAGAATGATAATTCTTACTACCAATTCCGATTATTATTCGGAATTTATAAAGCGTGATCACTGTACCATCGATCGTATAGCAAAATAGTATTATCGATCGGATACCTATACGTTATTTAATCATCATTATCATGTCAATCAAGCAAACTACGAGTTACTTTCGTTTTACATAAAATATTAACATGTAGAATTACGATAATTTTACTTAATATTATTCACAACGTAATTGTTGACGGGCGGGGCTCGTGCGAATTTCGGATGCGCGCGCGCGATAATTAACGCGGTGACGTATGACCGGTAAGTATCAATTCTGCGAAAAGAAACGGAAGTTCGGACGCGAAGAGGAACATTAAAACGAGGGTTTGCGTTTTATGAGCTACGTAAACGCCGCGAAATTGCGCAGTTCCACCCACGCGACACGGTCGTTCACCCGTAACGTATGATTTTCTTATAGCTTCCGCGCGCGTCGTTAGGGATAATTTCGACTTCTAGCTACTGCTTTCGGTAACATAGGAATTCTTTCAATACATTTATATTGGAACAACAACAGCCAGCACGCTATTTCGTCTTTTGCATGCGCGACGTGTACAGGATGCACCGAAAAGGGCCACGTCAATAGTATCGATCTTTTGATTCTTCGATTAGTCTTTGGTGACAGCCTGATCTTCTCGAGAATCAGGAGGGTCATAGTCAGGAGTTTTAGCAGGAAAAATTGTAACATTGCACAAAATGAGCGAGGTATAAATAGGCCTTGACTTGATAGTGCACTTTATTAGCAATTTACGCGAAAATTGAGTGAAGACAAGAAGAGACTGGAGTATACACACATAAAAGAAAATATCCCTTTACAGACATAACAGTATATCAATTTTTTTGTGCATATGACAATGATAAATTCTAATTTCTAATTTGATTTTCATCAATTTTTCAAGTTTGTGGCAAATCTAATCTAATCTTCTTGATTTATATTGTTTAGTGTACAAATTTTCAGTAAACCGGTAAATTTCATCGTAGTAAGTAAAAGGAATGAAACAGGTGAAACCGCCGTTATCGGACGCTCAATAGCATACGCGTGGACGACGCTTAAGAATTGCTAATGTTTCTTCCTTGCGTAGTTCAGCGTAGAGTGGAAGTATTCTGGAGCACGACCGCGCGCATAGAATAAGAAATGTTTTTGCGATAATATTCTGTATAGAAACGTCGCGGCGGCGATGTGAAGGGTGAGTAGGGCTCCATAGGAATTATATGATGGGAAGGGAAGCAATTATTGGGATGATGGATGGCCTCAGGGCGCCGCTGTAATGCTTCTCTAACCAAAGATCTCTGCTCCTCTCACCACCTCTTTCTCATTCTCCTCTCACAACAGCCCTCGCCTCCTCCGTCCCTCTGCACTTGATCCACCACCCCGCTTTCTCTTTCACGAAGGGGGAGAGAGAGAGAGAGAGAGAGAGAGAGAGAGAGAGAGAGAGAGTGCTTATTACAGGAGATTTCAAGAAATTGACAGAATTGTGCGAAAATGCTATTAGGAAGAGATTACTCATGGCGTTTGGATTCGCTATATTCAATAAATTTTTGAATAAAGTAATCTATAATTTATTAGGTATTGAAATATAATTTTTATCAAAAATGTTTTTTTTTTTTAATTATTTTAGATTTGTAATTACTTTAAATTTACATTTTATACAAATTCTTTGCGAAAAAACAAATTCTTTTCTGTGAAATCTTGGTCATAGGTTTATAAAATTAAATTAATCCGTTTGTTTAATTTGAATAATTAAAACTTAAATCCAGAGAATGAGTCATTTTTTGTGTAAAATTGCGAATTCTAAAAGTGGGGAATAAACTCGTTTGAATTTTCATCTACGATCTTACATTTCAATCGCGTTACGCATGATTCGTTGCGTGACTCATCAACGCATACCTTTGTGACGTCATGTAAAAGCTGATTCTGTTTAATCTGATCGATGCAATTTAGATTTGTCCGTATTAATTCGATTTATCTTACAATGAGAGGCGGCGGGATGAAATTGTGCGGCGAAGAATGCTCCGCCTTGACCTAAAGTCTAGGGTTCGCTAACCGCGACGTTTTCAGACGCACAATGCGTGCTCACGCGTGCGTGCGTGCGAGTGTGCCTTAACGACCTTCGGAAAACTAAATGACAGCTGCGGCAAGGTGCGATGGAGGACGAAATTATTCTAATGAATAATTGCCTTTTTTAATATCACTATATTATATATTATATATTACTATTTTTATTATTAAATTTATTATTTAAAATGATTTCACGTTGTAGAAGCAAAAAGATAATAATCAAGCAACAATTACATGAAGTAGATGTTTTTAAACAAATTCCAACTTTAGCACATCGTAACGAAGAATTTCAAGTTAAATTTTTACTGACAGATTAATATTCTTCATGTTCTCTCTCTTTTATCTAATCCTAATGACACTTAACGAACGTATCTCGTAACATTCCATGAAAATAATCTCACCACCTTTGATTAAGAGAAAGAAATATCGATCGATCACTAAAGATGAAGGAATTGGTTTCCAAGAGACAAGAGATCCTTAAGTACTTGAAGGGCTTAAGTGATCGTCTTGACTTTTATTCCTCTCACGATCCACACTCACTGATCTTCTTTCGCCAGACTACGTAGAACAGATAGCTGAAGAAACCGTATATGGATTCTCGAAGCTATATTCCATTCCTCTTCTTAACCCTTTCCGTTTTTATCACGATCTTCCGCCTTCGCTCGTTCTACGTCAAACCTCGCAAGAGACACGACTGCAGCTACTTCAGCTACTCGTGAATTCTTGGGTTGCCATTTTTGACCGCACTATTTGCGATTACCTTCACGTCTTTACGACATTTGCTACATTGATTCTTAAACTTCTCGTAACTCGTAATGAGGCGTAAATTTTATAGAGTTGACGTACGAAACTCTCCTGTAAAGGTAATGTGAGCCGATGAGGAGTCTTGAATTTTTTATTAGTATCTTGATAGATCGACTCTGCTGCAATCAAGTTCGGAAAGATTATTCGTCAAACAATTCTATTTGAACAAATGCAATGATTTCGCGAATTGATATTATCCATTTATTTACTCATGACCGTTATTGGCCTTTGCAGTGTTTGTTTATGACGTAAAAACATTGCACGCGCCATATCAGCACAAAGGCGACCTCCTTATAACGAAAGACATCCCACTCTCGTCCATCTCAATTCTGTTTAATCATGTATTGCGCAGCTGAATGACTCGATATCGAAACACAGCGCAAGAGCACAGGAGCGTAACACAATTTCTATTCATCTTCATTCTCGAAAATCAAGAATTTTTTTTAATTACTTACACCATCAAGACATAGACACTCCATCGTATTTCTTCATCCTTCACTCGACAATATTTGGAACTTAATAATTTTTGTACCACTAGACCTGTTCTCTTTAGTTGAACTTCTTTCATCTTTTCTCTTTTTCTCTCCAAGGTGGAGAAAAAAGGGAGAAAGATGAACTGTACGAGAACTTTAGTTAAAAAGAACAACCCTACTACCAGTTTTGATTATTCGAAACAAAGTCGAAGATCGAAATTCGCATAAATAGGTTGTAATAATAACGTTTAAATAATTGCGCGGGAATTTAAAGCGATCTTCGCCCATCCCGATGATGATGATGATGATGATGATAATGTTCCGACAGACCCGGAGAGGGTATAATGAGGGAGGATGGATGCAGGTAGGGCGGCTGTCGGCGCTGAAGCGATATGATAAAGTAGCGGCGCTAACCTTTCGAGCAAACACACCGGTACCGACTGCATCGCGTCCGGTTGCGTCGCTCGTCGTTGCAATCAACACGCTGCGTGCTAGATCAATGCCACGAATAAACAATATGTTTCACCGATTAAAAAATCTAAATCATCTCTTGGACTTCAATTATTCCAATTACCGACAAATACAATCATTAATTTCATTTAGCGGCATTTTACAAAGAAAAATTTAGAAAAACAAGATAACTGCAATGTAGATGGTAAAGTTAATGATTTAGTAAAAGATTTTCAAGTAAGGAAAAAATCTGAAGATTAAATTGAATAGTTAGAAAAATAATCGGAGATATTCCTTTAGTGATAGATGCAGCAAAGAAATTTAAATAAAAATTTCTTTGCAAAGTGAACAGGTTTTCTTGCAATGAGAATTTTAATTAAATCATTATCTTGCGATGAAACCTGACTCGTAACTTATTCCACATATGCGTACCGAGTTTTATTATTTATTCTCAATTCGCAATGACTGAAACAATGGTTAAAGCTGTTTATCCACCTCGTTGAAATACGTATAATTTGAGCGGTATCACATTGGCAGTTTCCATTCACCAAGTATATTGACATAAGGCGGCAATGCGATGATAGTCGCGTGTTAATTCGCCAATGTGGAGACATCGTATCAAACTGCATCCGGTGCATACATCGAGGCGCGACACACGGTTTCGAGATCGCACGCATATAACAGCATCACGCGAGTCGATATACGAATTCCTGGCACAAAGGGAAGTGGCGGCGATTAAGCAACGACTATGCATTCCGTGAATGCGCTTTCCATCACTAACTATGGAGAGCGACAGAAACGCCATCGCTTCAGTGCACCGTTATTAAGGACAGAGATGCATCGACGAATAATTAAAATATATATTATTTCTGCAATTTATTTTTGCATTTCTCAATGAGGGGTACATAACTTAATTAACAATTGTTATTTGTTTATCTTAAATTGATAAAAAAAATGTTTAATGTAAAATTAGCTAATAATAGATATTTTTTAAGATTCCCTTTGTGAAAAACCCATTTAACTGCTACAATTTTGTGTTAAAGATGCCACGATAATTGTTCTACCGCAAAGAATTATTACATTGTAACACGCGAGGGCGTCGTACAGCCGATTATTTAAATACACCAGCGGTTTAACGCGGATTTGCGTTTAAGAGAAACGAGTTCATGGTAATCACCGTTACGCGCGATACGCTAATCGCAGCCGTTTTCTTATATCTGTTATGTATCCGCTTTGGTGATGAACGTACCGACGACGAACGGCGAGCGAACTATGCGCTACTTTGATGCGAATACACATAAAATAGACAAAACTGTCAACCTAGTAATGAACGCGCCGCTGCGGCACGTCGAAGACGATTGAGAATGTATAGCGCGGAGGGGAACGTAATAGGTAGAAATAGAAATGCCAATGCGATTATTGCCGTCCTCGCGGCGACGGTGGCGAGTGAAACGGCGGCGATTACTCAACGTAACATTGAGCAATTGTAGGAGGTAAGAGAGTGCCGTCGGTTGAGTTTGCACAACAACCTGCAAGCGTTATGTACGCGACGCGATGGTCCCTAGGTGAGAACGCAAGGACATATACGGCAGATATATAAATTCTTCCTTAATAAGAATGAGATTGTGATATTCTGCGCACGTTTATGATTGCATCCGCTGCGATTCAGTAGAATATAAAAAATGACACTTGGTACACACAGATTTTAGTTTATTAATAAATACATACGAATATAATATTGTTAAATAATATTTTAAACAGTAATAATACGATATAATAAATGTATAAACTACTAGAGAAAAATAGATAAAGCATTTATTGATGTCCTAGAAGAAATCTTCTAAGAATAAACTTATAAAAGCGAGTGAGAATCGTAAAAGGGAATATGTATAAAAGTAAA
>NW_017259583.1:3141018-3154846 GCF_001594045.1 Atta colombica | reverse complement strand
GAGAGAGAGAGAGAGAGAGAGAGAGAGAGAGAGAGAGAGAGAGAGAGAGAGAGAGAGAGACTATAAAATAACCTGTTTAATATACAGTTAATATAAATAATAGCAAATTATACAATATCGCATATCATTATTTAAGAAAAAATATGCGTAATTATTTTGATATGATCGCAGAAATAAACACGTGAATTATTTATTACTCATTCTTTACAATAAATCCACTCGAAATATCATAGGTCGATAGTCACAATAAATTTATGATACGAACACGTAATCCTGGGGAAATATTGAAACGTTAACGTATCAAACATCGTATCCGGGAAAGTAATTCCGCTAAACGTCGGTCAGCGAGGCAGACAGAGAAAATGAGAGGGAGAAAGTAAAAAGCCTCGCCGTTTTCACGCATCTACAAAGTCGGCGCGAGTTCTCGCGTTGCGGTCTATACGATATAGTGGGAGGTCACAATGGCCTCACGGATGCCTACAAGGTGCTACGTTCACATCGCTCCCCAAGCTCAATTATCATATTGGGTCTGGGACCAGTTTCCTCTGTCCCTCTGTAACCCCTCATCCGCGACAGCCGTCTCGCTGTTCTTTCCGTGCAGTCTAAGGCACATCATCTCTCTTTCTCTCTTATTCCCTTCTCTTCTCTCCCTTCTTCTTCTTCTTCTTCTTCTTCTTCTTCTTCTTCTTCTTCTTCTTCTTCTTCTTCTTCTTCTGCCTTCTCTTCGTTCGTTCTCATTCGTCGTTTCTCTCATATTCTCTCTATCAAGATCATTCCTCCTTTCTCCACCTTATAGCCAAGTTCGATCGACTCTCTTCCTTTCTCTCTTCCTCTTTCTCTTTCCTTTTTGCTCATGCTCGTCTCTCCTGCCTATTGTCGACCGCCTGCCAGCATAATGCATCTTAAACGGCGGCGCCTCAAAGATCGACGCCTCGGTCTGGCCTCTTCGGAATTCTTCAATATAAATTAGATTCTTGAATGGGGATTCTAGATCGGTGGTATGACCGCGATGGTGTAAGGGAAGGGTATCTTAGGCCAACTGAAAGGGAACTCACGTATGTATTTATTTATCTATGCGCTCGAATATTGGAATATATTTTTTCCGACGTCTTCGGCGCCCTTCTGTCGTCAAATATTCTTATCGTTTCCGACGTGAGATTATCTTCAAAAGTTTTTTAAATATTTAACTGGAGGGAGGAAATGAGACAATAATATAGCAAATATTCTGCAAGTCTTATTCGTTTTGAGAATATTAAATATTTAGCATTATTATTACACATACATATAAAGATAATTGGATACAAAAATATATAAATATTTCCCTATATTATTTTTTATTTTAATATAAAATATTACAAAATTATATTTTTTAACGACGCAATATCAAACTAAAAACTATTTAGGAAGTTATTTTTTTATCGATTGCATAAATTTATAGAAACAAAGTAAATTTTCTAATATAATATAATGTAATATTATATTTTAATATAATAAATATAATTGGTGTCAATACTATTTTGAATGATAATATTATGATCGAGCAAACTTGTGTGTTCTACACTATTAAATTCATAATGTCAAATATTCCATTTTAGATTATTTTTAATCTTTTTTTTTTAGGTCTATTACTCCCATTCAATATATTGTTAGTTTAATTAAAACAATGAAATTAAACAAATTTAATTCGAGAAAACAATTTAACTTAAGAAAATTTATAAAATTTGACTCAAATTTAGTTTATTATCTACTAATGTTAATATCGTTGTTCAAATTAAAAATGACTACATGAATTTATTTTGACGTACATAAAAATTTAAAATAACAAAATATTATTTAACTCAAAAGATTGAGTTACCAGTGCTTCTTCGACATTTAATAGTGTAACGTTCTGTAGTTTCCTGGAAGAAAATCTATGATGGACACCGTCATCGATCGAGTCAATCCTGAGGTGCACTACCCCTTGCGGCGTCTAGTGTTTTCCTTTCGTTCGTACCGCCTTGACTCGTCTCGATATAACATCGACAACCTAAGGTTAAAAGCGTACTAGCGATATGATCGCGCGAATGAAAAATACCATTGCAATTCTTCGTCAGTAATCTCTTTCTTGACTTTCAAATGTGGTTATCGTGAGAATGTAAAATGTGCGAAGTTGGAATTTTCACAGAAAAATAAAATTTGTAATTCTTATATGCAAGTGTTAATTCTAGAATCATCATTTACTTATTTCGACAATACGAATCTTTTTCTTTTACAATTAAAACGCAAACTGTAATTGTCTTAATCGAAATCAATAGTCGTGATTAAACGTCGATTGTCGATGCTATAGACGCAAACATATGGGGAGTTAATTTCCATGCTTAAGAATGGGAACACGATGATTAGCGTAAAGTACATTTTTCCATGTTTACAACATCGGGAATTGAACTTAGATTTCCAGTCGATGCCCTTTGGACTGAAATGCACGTAATCGAGTTCTCCCATTATCGGAACAAGTTTATGTGTCGAATCATGTTTACAAGATCGTAGCACGTTGTAACTACTTGATAGTCCCAACTGCATCGTATATCGCTGGATACCCACACTGGCGATCAGTTGCTTATCTGTATATTTATAAACATACGTACCTTCCTTGTTGTATCCAACGTCGTTACGACGTTAAGGAATACAGAACAAGAAAGAGGGTTATGAAGTTACAAGGGAAAGAAATCAGAAAGATGGAGAATGAGAGAGAAAGAGGAGAAATAATCGATTAATTAATCAGAATAAACAAATACAGATAATTATGAAATATAATAGCAAACATTTTGTACAAATAAAAAAATGTTTGCTTACAATATCAACTTTGGAATCCGCAGGACACGCAGTAATAAATCATTAGCTTAATTAAAATTTTTATATTTTATTTATTGCTATTAAAATACACAATAATACATGGTGGATGACGAAAAGCAATAACATAACGTTAGATCAACGCCAAAATAAGCTCATGCGGCAGAAAGAGAAGCAGCGGCGTCATACATGCCGCGCTTAGGCACAAAGCGCGAGAGAATCGAGCGAGTCGATGAAAGAAAGAACGTGACGAACTAAAGAGCGAGAGAGAAAAAGAGGGAGGGGAGTCGAAAGGGAAGGAGAGAGAAAGGAGAGTACTTGCGGCGCGTAGAGAAGCCCACACGAGTCTGGCCGGATACTCACACTTCCGGTCCTACACATAGGCCGCCGGCCGGGGCGTCGTTCTCCTTTGCTTCGTTCGAGAACGAGATTAACGCGCGCGCGTGTTTTGTGTGTGTGTGTGTGTGTGTGTGTGTGTGTGTGTGTGTGTGTGTGTGTGTGTGTGTGTGTGGAGCGTGTACATACCGCCGTTGAACTCGCTACTTGCGCTCGCGCGCACATCTCGACGCACACCGAAAGACAATACCGTAACGTCACACACGCGACTTATGCTCTTCCTATGTCGACGACGAGGACGGTGGCGGCGACGGTGTTGGTACAATGACGTCACGCTGTCGGCACCCTACGCATATATACATACTCCTACACAAACCGCGAGCTATGCTGCAAGTCGCTCGTTCCTCGCTTGAGTCCCTCCTAAGACTTGAAGTTTTCAATGGCACTCAGAAAAAAACGATTTGTCTCATTCTACGTACAGTATGAGAATAGATGATACTATTTTTTATTAAATGTAGTACTCGATCACGATATCAATTATATAACTTTTTTTCCTACAGCAGAAATATGAAAAATGAAAAATTTCTCCATTATCTCCAATAATAAAAATATTGTATTTCTAAAAAAAAAGTTACATGATCGATATCCCGTTCTTGAATGTTTGTAAACTACGCTTTCTCTGCGACTTAATGTTTTGTCTTCGTATTATCGATTTTCACGTAGTGAACTATATTTTAGATGTAAAATGAATAGTGCCGTAAATTTAAATGCTTAGAAACTATATGTGCGACAAAGATGATAATTCTAAATTATAGTTTTTCCGTCTTCTTTAAAAAAAAAATATTTAGTTACTTATTGAAACATAGAAGAAAGTTGGAGATAAAGTGAAAATATGACTGACTATTGCAATTTTTTTTCTTTCTGTAAGCAATTTTTATCATTATTTCTTTCTGACTCGATAAATCGCTGTTCTGAAGGATTTATCAAAGATTTATTACGAGGCGAGGAAACAAATTAACGATGCGAGTTTCCGTTCGGGCGCCACATCGGGACTTTCGATGAGACAGACAGATTTAGATCTGCGGCCGGAAAAAGTGGATGCGCGAAGGTTTACGCGGTCTGTTTACAGAGAACGCGGGCTCGAGTGGGTAAAAGTTCACGCGTGCGGTAGAGAGGGAGGTGCGTCGAGTGGGAGGACGAGGGAGCCGCGGGATGCATCGGCAATTCGAGAATCGGCGACGACTTCCGGTGGTTCCGTTGACCCCGCGACAAAAGTTCGTCAGTACCGCCACGCCGTCAACTTCTCTGCGACGCAGAAAGAACGGACGTGTGTATTCGCGGAGGAACGATCCGCGAATCTCTTTCTTCCCTCTCCGGTGAGAAGTCTCTTGCGATCCCGAAAGGAGACCTGGAAAGAGCCCTGCTGAATACGCGTCAGATGAAGCATCATTCACTTTAATTCAACTGAGATACGTTCCCGTTCTTTCATCGCGTCTATACTTTATAAAGATGGATCTTTTCAATTTTATTTCCAACAGTGAAATTATATCAAGAATGTACTCTAGTTTTGCAACTTCGAATTATAAGTGACTGAAAATTGAAATAAATCGGTAACTGTAATTACGGAGACATTCAGTATATTAAAAATTAAATGAATTAACAGATTACGAAAATGCAAATAATTAATCAAATCATACCTCCGGTTAATTTTTACCTTATTTTAGAAAAAAATATAATATACAGCTTATCGCAAGATATTTAATACTTTAAAAGAATTTGTAACATGTCTGTTAAAATTGAGAATAGATAAAAATTTTGTAACGATAAATGAAGAACTTATTTCGAAATGCTTTCGAATGAAACGCTGCTTTGTGGTATTAGGTAGTGAATACGGTGCGACCCGAGCACGTTCAAATGAGAACCAGAGAGGCGGAGGTGTTGAAAACGGAGGAGGAACGTCCACGCACGCGATAGCTTCGATTTATACGCAAACGCGCATTCCGAATGCGAGCCTTACACGTAGGAATGCAATTTGCCTCGGTCAAGTAGTCTCTTGTCATAGAAACCATCCTGTAAAACTTTGCACTAATTTTCCATCCGTATTCAATGTGTAAATTATAGATTGCGTCGTCGTGAATTTTACGCGTGTGCGCCTGGAATTAAATGCGAGGTGGTGTATATAAGTGTTGGAGATACAATAGAGCGCAAAGTGGCGCACATTTCGCAATACTCGTCTAAACAAATGTAGTAGTTATACAAAGGATACGAAAGTTCTCATGGACAATGGTCGTTCTACTAACATGGCGATAACACTGTCAGCAGCATAATGGACTTATATTATTTATTGGAAATTAAAGAATTTTGCACGTTCACCGCATAAAAGAGAAATGATATTTGCTGTGAGCGCGGCTTTCACGCATTTACGCATTTTCTGTATTCACGACGAAACGAGCCGAGGTTTATTGTTCTTAGACTGGTATTCATAATCTGATCTTGTATTCAAGACCGTCTTAAATACGATTTCGAGATGCTGTATGATAATTTCATTGGCTGGATAGAATCTTAAAATCATCTACTGCAGTTAAAATGATCTTGAATATAAGATCGGATTATACATAGAAAGTATGCACGAAAAAAAAAAACGATTTTGTTGAAATATCTAAAAGGTTAGCTAGAAACAAATATGAAAATCATTTTTGTCGATAATTTATCAATAATTACGTATAACGTTTATGATAGTTGTCAAAATTTTTTCAATATTCATTATGCTTGGGTATCCCACATAGTTTTGTATGATCCAACATAATTATTTTTAAATTTATATCTAGCTAAATATTTAGATATTTGAGCAAAATTGTCCTTTTTATATGTATATGTATATTCATAATCTGATCTTATATTCAAGACTATTCTAAACGCGATCATGAGCGGTTTTAAAATTCTATGCAGCCAATAAAATTATCGTATAACATCTCGAAATCGTATTTAAGACGATTTTGAATACATAGGATCAGATTATGAATACCGGTCCAAGAACAATAAACTTCTGCTCGCTTCGTCATGAATACAAAAAATGCATAAATGGCTAAAAAGAACGAGCCTTACGGATGGAGCAAGCGAGGGATAATGGATATATGATTAGCTAAAGCAGCATCTATACAATAAAATTTTAAGGCGTAAAATTTAAGCTTTAAACTCTAAGCCGTAAGAAATTGAGCAATTACAATCGAACGTGAGGAGTATACTCGACTACGATTGGTCATTGATTTCTTAGTGTTTAAAACTTAAGTTTTATGCCTCAAAATCTCATTGTAGACGCCGCTAAAGAAAAAGGTAGCGACGTCGAGGAAAAGTGACGGCGGCGATAGCGAACCGCGCGCACGCGCGCGCTGTATGTCCGGCACTTTATGAATGCACGTCGCGGCGACGTGTGCGTGCGTACGTGCGTGCGCGTGTATACGAATGCGCGCCCGTACTACGTTCGTACGTACGGCGGAGGCGGAGGTGGTGGCGGCGGCGATGGCGGTACATTCATGCGGAGCTCCGGCAAGCGTATTTGTCGCGCGTAGCGCGCGTAGTAAGTACCTATACGCGGGCGACGCGTGCGTGCGCGATAAATGGAGGGCGCGATGAATGTACTTAGGAATATCGTTGCCCCGCAGAAATCGTTAAAACGAGCCGTCTTGCGCCTGCGGGCATGGCCGGCCGCGCTTATTCACGCCGCTGAAAACACGCGAGATCGATATGCATAAAGGTTTAAGTTACCCCGTCACTCTCTGTGGCCCTTCTTCATTGCTAATCGTATTACGTCACAAACGACTCGCCATCTTATTCCATTTTCGCCGAAGAGCATATCTTGTACAGATATGATCTAATTTGCATGATCAAACAGTTCGTTTCTCTTACCTTCATCTTAAGTTCGTATTTTTAAAGATAGGGGATCACTTGAAGTGTGGTTCGTTTTTCTCATTTCCGTCTTAAATTTGTACTTGTAAATGTCGCGTGAAGTGTAGTTATTAACTGTGGAAAAAGCGTTGTAATTGCAATTTTTTATTATTATTTTATAATTACAATCGTATGACTGTATCACTATTAAATCTATAGTGTTAAATTTAACCTTAATGTAAGTCGCCACTGCTCCTATTAAATATATCATTATTTTTTACTAAAACGATAATTAAATTTGACACTATATCATGTCAATTTAACACTGTATAATTTCAAATTGACATGATATAGTGTCAAATGTAACTATTGTTTTAATTGCGACATTAAGTTAAATTTGACACTATAGATTTAACAGTAATAATAAATACACATTTATTTATTTACCACACGCGTTATATTGATATAAATTTAAATTTAAGGAATCATTGCATTGGATATTTTATTACCGAATTATAATAATTCCGTAATAATCTCTTCTGTAATTTTCTTTGGAATGTTGTTTTGCGCCGTATACTTAATGCCATCGTTCTCAATGTTCCTTCTCCTTATCATGTCCGCAACGTGGTCGAACTTCCGCGCCTGCGCCTCGTACAATAATAATTACGCTCATTGACATTTTTTCCGGTTCATTCATCAAGACTGACCCGACCCGAGCCAGAAGGCGGGTGTGCCGCTTTGCCGCACCTCGTCGATCTCACGTGCTTTATTAGAGCGCCGTGCACGAACGTTTCAACACGAACGTCATACATTCCATTTGTGCTAGTGTTTTCCATATTTTATAACGTAACACCGTTTGCATTTAGCTGCTCTAATTAACAATTCGAATTTGGACTGTAAAAAGCATTTTATTTCACCACGATTTAACGAATGATATTTTTGATAATCCCGAAAAATTGAAACTATGAGATTAACAGAGGAAGAAACGGAGAATTAAACGGAGAATTAATTATGTATCTGCGAAACGTTCAGCGTATATTTTTTTATTTTCACACGAATGCTTTTACAATACTCAATTAATATCAGTTTTTGCAGTGCTCCAGCCTGTTTGTACTTGATCTTAAATTCTACGATAGTTGTATTATAATATTTTTGATAATATTCGCCAATGTTGTCCAAAAAGAAAGAAATTCAATCGAAATATTTAGTTAGATATTAGTTAGATATTCATACACTGACTCCACTTTTATTTCAATTCTTGCGTCTCTCTGATTATGTTCTGCGTAACCGACCTCCTTCGTCGCGCTGAAGTCACCTCGCACCACAAAATATACGTTACACGGCACGCACGTGTGTTCACGAAGCCGCGTAACCACTCACGCAAGAAAACACCCTCGTTCGTAATGTTGACCGGTTAAAAGGTGTAGCAAAGAATAAATCACATGTCATTTGTCCATTAAAACACGTTTATTAATCGATACAATTTCGGTATAATTTGGATTTCGATTTTATTATTTTAATTTTTATATCGAGAGAGAAAAATGCTTGAAAAAACAAAAGTTTCCTGATAAATTGATATCTCGAACTTTTTATCTCATTATTTTATTTTTAGAAGTGATTTTAAATTTTGCTAATTCAAAAGAATTGTGTGATATAATCTGCCATTTTTAAAACAATATTTAATTTATTAACGTTCCTTTTTTTTTCTTTCCTCTTTTCGTACGAACTTTTGGTACGAATGGCAATTATCAGTTCGATATTTGAAACAACACAACTGTAATCCAGTATCGAATAACTTGATATCGAATCACTACGAATTTTGTTCGCGTAAATGTTTTTAATGCTTAAAGCACGAACGTTCGATTCTTAAATAGCGTAAATGCAATCTTTACGAGCACATTATTTTTATGACTTTCGATGTGTCGCGTATCGCGTTTACAATAATTACGCTCACGCAAGGCGGCTCATTGAGTCTTTTTTTTTTATCTTCTCCCGCCGTCGCGGTCCATTCACTGGTCGATCGAATAACTCGCCACCTCGAGTATCTATTTGTGCATTCCATACGTTTGTGTACCGACGGTGTGTGCGTACGCGCGCTCGTATGCGTGAAAAAGGAGATACGATTCTCCGTCGAGAGAAACAACACCGTAGAACAGAGCGCGAACGATGGAAAGGAAAGAGGAGGAGGACTATCTTCTCCTTGTCTTTCCGTCTTTCTCTCTTCCTCTCGCGCATACGTGTGAGCCTTACACGACGAACGTTGCACTGCGAGAGGGGAATGAGATGCGAGAGGAGAGAATTTCCTGTTGTGAACGTCTTCGGATGCATCTGCCTCAGCCTCTTAAGCTCGAGCCACGCGCGAGCACCTATTAAGGCGCCACGGATAAAAGTTACGGCTCCCTTTCCGTAATTAAGGAGTTCGCTTTGAAAGGAGCCATTAATATCTCGAGAGATACGAACTTCAGAATTTGAAATGTTACGTTTGAAACATTTAGCTGACATACTTATGGTGGGAAAAGAGTACTTGAGTAATAATCTTTTATGGACAGGATTGCCACAAAACTGGAAATCTGGAAAATGTCAAGGAAATTGAAAGCGGTCAGGGAAATTAGGGAAAAGTTAGAGAATTTTGCAAAATTTTCTGGAAAATTAAAATTCTTGGTTTTAAAGAGATTTAGTATATCAGTTGTGTATATCGCTGCACGTAATTTTAAAATACTTACTTAATTTTGAAGAACTTAACAATTAAATGCAAGCAGTGTCATTCATAGTAATTTACATTGCTATGTTAAACTGTTCGCTCAACAAAATATTTAACAATTTTTAAAAATACCATGAAATTTTCTCTGGAAATGAGGAAAAAGTTATGAAATTTTTGGATGAAGTGTGACAACCCTGTATAAGAAATATGAAAAATAAGAAATCGAAAAAAACAACACTTCATCATGATAAATACAACGACCATTTTCGCACGATAAGTACAAGTGAGGAACACATTATAATAAACGGCGGTGTTTAGGAAAGTTATCTTTCTCGTAAGACGCACCCCCGGTGTGAAGAAGTATTCCAGGGCTAGTAATCCCGTCTCGGCTTTCGCGTATCTCGCCGATGACGACAGACAAGAACTAGATAGCTTATCGTCCGACGTCCAAGTGCGCATATCAAGAACAAGGTACGGCTGTCTTTGTCGTGTCCCCGTTTGCCTCATTCCTTTACCTCGTATACGATCTTCCTTCTCTTCCCCGCGTTGGCGCTTCCCGTGTATACACTGTGTATGCATTACGGTCGTTCACACGGGCACGAGCGATGGAATGCACCGACGTCGCAATACACGCGCGCCTTCGCAGGTTCGTGTTGAGGAACCGTTAATGAATCTTCCAGTTTTTTTAGACCGCCCGAGTGTGTGTCGGACGTGTGTCTCGTCGGCGTGGCAAAAGGGGAAGGGCGACGGGATGACGAAAGACGCGGACTGACCGGAACGGAACAAGATTGGATCCTCTTCCTCGTATTCGGAGAAAAGAGAGCGCGAGAGATTTGCTCATCGTGAAATCCGTGTATTGAGAATACAAATCACATGTGATTTCCTTAGGCATTTTATTTTCTCTCCCTCTCTCATGTAATCACGCAAGAACTATTTTCTTCTTTTACATGTGAAAAAATTGTGTGAAAATCATAATATAATAATCTTGAGAGAGTATCTTCTTTAAAGTATTTTTTGATATGCTAAAGAATATATATTGGGGAAGAAAAATGTAGAATAATTTAATCTCATTCTTTATTTTTTATAAAATTGATAAATCTATTCTGCAAACTTGATTTATTTTTAAATAACTTGTGTTTGTTTACATTTGTTAAATTACCCATTATTCTCGCGCATTCCATGAAATTTGATGTTTATAGATAGCCACATATTCGGAGTCTCACCGAGTCCGTTCATTTTTCACAAGCTTCACATATCTTCTTTCAATTCTTTCATGTGTGCTACGTAAGAGGGAGAGAGAGGGAGGGGGGGGGGTATTGGTACCAGCAGGCCCAAAGCAGGCCGATACCGGCGGTCTCGAGAAACAGGAGAAGAGAGAAACAGGAACGAGAAAGGGAAAGAAAGAGAGCCAGTCACCACCAGGCCGGTACGCGGTTGCAGCTCTGTTTGGCGGCAGTCCGCTTCTGAGAAGTAACGGATCCCTTTTCCCCTGTAGCCCTCCGCCACGCCACTCACGGTAACGCATCGCATATCCTCCCCACTGCTGCGTCCTCTCTACCCCCACCTCCGCGTACATACATCGCGCCTGCGTCAACGCTGCCCGCTTGCCGCTTGCCTGCTGCTTTACTGCTTGCGAGTTGCGCGCGCGTAAGAGAAAGAGAGAGCGAGCGAGTGAGTGCCGCGCACTGTCGTGCGTACTGCGAGTGCGCATCTGGCGTCTGCGCATTGGCGCGAGAGTGACGCGCAAGTGATCATTCTCAGTGTGGCACGGGCCGTCGTCGTGCTAGTACGTTGCGTTCGTTGTTGTTGACCGGTGGTGTGTGTGAGAACGCACGTTGCCTTCCTCGTGACTTTTTTTTTCCCCCATTTCTTTTTTCCTTTCGTTTGGCCACGTGGACGTTCACACTTTGTGTGCGAGTGATAAGGACTAAGAATTAAGTACAATATGTGCGTAACAATGAGTACAATATTGAACAATTATTTTCCCGATAGTGGTACGGAAGAAATGATACCAAAGTGTGGCAAGTGTGGCAAACGGAGGAATTGCAAACGAAAAAAAAAAAAGCAAGGACGCATTGAAGCAAAAGATTGGTTTTTTTATTAAGTTCGGTGGAGAAAAGCAATGAAGATACGAGTAGGAGCCGCGTGTAGCTGCAAGCAATGGAAGCGCGCGAGCGCATGGAGTACGCGCGACGTGGAAATCTCTCACGGAAATCGTTTCTCAGGCCTAGTCTCCCACGTAGCTCTTATCAATCGTGCGAACACTAACGATCGGATATCGTGACGCGGGCGTCATGCGGGTGACGAAACGACGCGCATGTCGAGCGTAATCGGCGCGCTCGTCGACTCGCCGAAAACGGGCCGCGTGTTTCAACGAGATTTTACGTACGTAAGCATCGGTCGCGTCATTTCCCCCCTCCCCCCTCCCTCTCCCGGCTCTGAGGATCGAGGAAGCTAAAATAAATGCGGCGTAGGTGGTGATCGCCAGTCTCGCCGCTCGCGCCGAATGAAAGAAAATGAAAACGCAGGAACGCGAGTAACGGAAGAGAGGAAAGAGGAGAAAACTCGGCGTGGTTTTCGACCGATACATATTCTCCGGATTCTATTCCTTCTGGCTATTATTGAGGAGACGAGGCACACTCTAATGGCCCTCGTAGCGCACGGTCACGCTACACTACGGTGCGCCATAGTGCGCCGCGCGGAGACTTCCGGTCCGCCACAGGAAGCGAGACACACGTGTTCGGGCGTGTGTGTTCCCATAATACGATGCCTGCCCTCTTCCCCCCTTCTCATCCGTTCTTCTTCCCGTTCCTTTCCCCCTTCCCGCTCTCTCAATCTACAGTGCGTTCCATATTCCACGGCCGGTAAAAAGAAAAGCGAGCGCATCGTGTACGTATGTGATAACGCGCGTGTATCGTTTCTGCAATCGTTCGTTCGATTCGTTTGTACCGTTCGCCGAAACGTGTATGAAGAAAAGTGAAACGGAGCTATGAACGAGGAAAAACCATTGGTAAGATAACATCGAGACGAGCTATAATTCTTGTTAGCTTTACATGATTTTGTAACGGCTTCTTAACGGCTTAACCACATTAGCTTGGCCGTTGACGGTGCATGACGAAAGAAAGAGAGAAAAAGAAAAAGAGAGAGGATTTGCGAGCGAAAGTTTTGTTTAGAAGAATTAACTAACAGAGTTACCATAAAATTGGAAATCTGGGAATTGTCAAAAACATTGAAAACTGTCGGTGATATCAGAGAATTTTACAAACATTCTGAAAAATTCTTGAAGAAGTTTAAAATATGTGCTTACGTAGTTTTAGAACTATTAACTTAATTAAAAATGCAAGTAGTGTCAGCAGCATTAATAATAATTTACATTGTTGTGTTAAATTTATCTTTCAACAAAATATTTAACGGTTTCCAAATCAGGGGGAAAAATTAAAAAAAAAATTTTTTTAATATTATTGAAAGTCGGGAAAAATCATGAAATTTTGTTTGGAAATCGGGAAAAGCTACGGAATTTCAGGATAAGAGGAATCTGATTAAAACGTTTATTTCAAATATTGTGTCTGACAATGAGTATCATTGGATTTAAATATCACATTTCTATGATATTTATTATTTTTCTATATGAATGTGTTATGAATGAATCTCCGATATACGCATCTATATTCATGTTTCTCGCAATCGGAAAAACTCTCATCCTTACATTCTCGGATTGCATTTCGTTTAATTGATCGGTATAAACTTTTTTTCCCATATAGTCATGTTATGAATGAGTTTTCAACGTTACATTCATATTTCCCGATACGGCCGTACGCCCGCGGTGTAGAGGTGCTCAACTGTGTTGTTCTCCCCTTCACTCGCGCGCGGACTTTGATCCGTTATTCAGGAAAAACCGAAGACACTTCAACTGAAACTTGCATACACAATTTACAACTGGATTAACATACCAAGATTCGATAAGATTTACTTGAAATTTCCGATACTATTTTCCTCGTGCTGAAGCTTTTTTATAAAGTACTTCAAAATATTTATTTGCTTCCCATTTTGCTTAGTTTCAATATTCACGTTGATAAT
>NW_017259583.1:3138846-3140918 GCF_001594045.1 Atta colombica | reverse complement strand
ATATATATATATATATAAAACCATATCATAACTATCCTATAATAGAAGTATATAAATATGATGGTAAATGCTATCATGCTATTAGAGGATAAAGCTTTAAAGTACACGTTTTTGAATAATGGAAAAGTTAGGATTATAAATCCTGACACGAAAATATTGAGGCCACAATAATCTTCGATCTCAGCAGCTAAAGCTGAACATTAGCATTAGGTAAAGTCATGCGCTCAGGGCCGTAATTATACACGTACACGTGTATGCACATTGATTACCACTAATTTTCTCGGTTCGTTGGATATAAGTTTTTATTACTCAATTGATTCGGTTTTCTCAATAAACATAGATACTGCTTAGACAGGAATTATCATAAATTTAAATGAAATTTAAATTCTTAATGTGTACATATATCTTGATGATTATAGAGTTTATTTTAGAAAATATCATTTTTTTATAAGGAGATACTTGTTATGACAAAAAATTAAGCAAAAGAAAAAACAGACAAATTTAATATGTATTGCTGTGTTATCAATCAATGTATTCTACAAGGAATAAAACTACAGTTATTAGCATTTAATTAAATCCTAAAATATATAATTTTAACGTTAACAGGTGTTTAAGATATGAAGTACAGCGTATATAGAAAACTGATCAATGTCTTAGAAAACGGGGAACCATGAAATTATGATTCTACATGCTTATTTTAAGAACGAAATATGATGCAGTAATACCATTTTTGGAGCACTCGAAACGAGAATCCCGCGCTTGTGCGCGCGCACGCGGCGACTCGACGGCGTTTCTCTTATCGTACTCATCGCATTCCTGAATATCATTGCCGCGCATTTTTTTTTCGCTCTCGCATCGCGTAATCCTCCGTCTCTCTTTCGTCCTTGCACCTGAAACTGGTGTAATCTCAGAATGTAGATGAATGTAGATATGCGATAGATAATCTTTATCGTTTCGTATTAGTGTAAGATAATTTTTCTGTATTTTTAGTATTTCAGCACGGAGATTTAATTCGCTGATGTTACACCAATCTCGATACCTAATCCGGATACAATAATCGCTTTATTCGCGTTTTCGTCTCACCATCGCTTATGCCAATTTACTACCAATATAGTTTTTATAGGCTTTCTATAATAAGCCATTACCTAAGCTTTAAATCTTAAGCCGTATGAAATTGATCAATCATAGTCGAATGTGAGAAAAATAATCGACTATGATTGGTCAATTTCTTACAGTTTAAGACTTGAAGCTTAGGTAATGACTTCTTATAGAGAACTTATTAATTAAACTAACTCTTCATCTTTTTTTAATTTTAAGAATTAAAGAAAGATTAAGATTAAGAATAAGTTGAAGTCAATATTAAAGTTTAATTCACATATTGGTAGAAGCGAGCAGTATTAGAATAAAATATTTTTTTTTTGCACCGATGACGTTTTTCTCTCTGTCGCTTTCTCGTCGTTGAATTGCTTAAAGCTCATCTCGATCGTACATTGAACTCATTAGCATTATACGTACGATTGTTGCTTTCGGCATTTCTTCGAATTCCGCTTAATTTCCCTAATTGGAAACGAGTCGCGGCCCCTTTAACGAGTGGGAGCAAACACGTGACTCGCGAGAGCCCCTTTGTCTCGCATAAAGTTCCAACTCTCTTCCCCACAAGCCTTATTACCTCGGACATTCGTTCTCGCCTGCTTCGTTCGCAAAGCTCGGCGGCGTGGCGGTCTGAGCGTTGAGATCCTCCAGATTCTTATGCGTATGTTGTATTATGGTTATATAGGTGGGCCGATCTTTCTCTCTCCCCCTCCCTCCCTCCTTCTCTCGCTCGCTCGCTGCCGAGCCGTGAATGCGAACTGTAGGAGGTTGAGTTAAGGACAGGTACCAGTGGAATGCCGTCTTCGGACCGACCGCCTGAGAGTCCCGACCTCCGTGTTCCGTGTGCCTCTCCTCCGATCCAAACACTCTCGTAGCGTGCAGCACCACTTCGGACCCTTATGAATAACAACAAAGCGGAAGATGCATTGCTTGTGAAAATCATCTAATCGAACGCGATCGAAGAAAAGCGACAGAATGAG
>NW_017259583.1:3127579-3138746 GCF_001594045.1 Atta colombica | reverse complement strand
ATATATATATATATTCGGGCGTTGAAGAAAGAGGAAAAAGTGGAAAAAGTGCAAGCAACGTAAAACAGATCTATTGAAATAAGTCCGCAAGCTACAAAATCCCTTGCGTCTTCGAAAGGAATTTATAAATTAAATACAAAACGATGTAAAATTTGAATGTAATCCTCGAATAAAAATTCTGGAAGGACAAGAAACGAAGGATAAAATTATATAATTAATCTATTTTATATTTGCGTTATTATTTCGATCTGCAATAACGATTCAACGTTTTATCATAAGGTCAAGAGCAAATACTTAAATCAAGTACAATCAACATTACATCGCGGCAAGAAAGATTTGTTTTACCGTTATACAATCAATATCTATTCCATTTATTTTCTTTTGTCTCATTGTCCAGAAACAGCGAACACCTTTTAATAAATCTTATCATATATTTCGGGCAAGTATAAATCAATTCTATAAATAAGTCCAAAAAGGTCAACGCAGAGATCTTGATGCTTTTAGAATAATTTCGCGCAATAGAAAGTATCTCCTTATATAAATTATTCCGTTCATTTTGTATAAATAGGAACAATCACATTCACGCGAAACTCCCTCGTTTGCCGACCAAATTACCAAACGCGGGAGAATAAAAGAGACCGCGTTATATAGGTGCACATGTAGTATCGTTTCGGGGCCACGGTCTGTACCTTGTTTACGTCGCCGTACAGAAGGGCCCCCGGGGCCCGAGGCGTAAGGGGTCCGGAGCAGCGTGAGAGCGGGCGCCTTCGCCGCGGAGCATTTAGCGCGGTGGGCGCTCCTCGCCGCTTCCCCTCCCCTCCCCCACCCCCCGTCGTGCACTCCGCTCTTCCCCGGTTCTTTCTTTCCCCTTTTCTCTTGTACGCCACCACCGTCGCTCTCTCGCTCCCGAGTAATTTATCGCGCGGCGAATTCTAATTATCATTCTGTCACTTTTACGATTTTTCGCCCTATATTTTATAATAATTAGAGAATTGTTTTCGAAAATAAAGCGATTATTTCCGGAGTGTAAAGAATTTACCAAATACATATTTCTTTGAATAGTATACTAAATAAACATTTACTTGCAGTAAATAAATATTTACGTAAAAAATGATAGTTAAACATTAATAGTTTTTGTATCGAATAAATATATGTTTATATTTAGTAAATATTTACTTAGAACTATTCAAACTAATACTAAAATTTACTTTTTTTTTTTTCAGTGTAATATTAAGACTAATAGTACTTAACTATCGTAGGCAGAAGATCTATTACAATTTTCTTTATTTCTTTTTCAACGCATTGGACAAAAAGTATGTAAGTCTGTAAAATGTATATTGATAATTTAGAAAATGATACCGAGATAAAAACCGATGTCCATTTCTAATAATATAAATTAATTTTAATCTCGATTCAATTTACTTTATCTTGTTCTAAAAAGAAACCAGAAAAAGATAAAGAATAAATTAAACCGAGATTAAAGTTAATGCATATTCATTAATAGAAATGAACATGAAATATTTTCGAAATTACACGAATTCGGTATCGGAAAGGATGGACGAGCATCCGCGTCGAGATACGCGCAGGGAACGCGGCGCGCTGCGCGAATGATCCCCCGGTATTCCTAGGGAACTCGTGTCCCCGAATACCCAATAAACACCGCGTGCGCACAGAAGAAGAGAGTGCGCGTCGTTTCCTCTCCGTCTTCCTCGGTCGCTCTTTTTCTCCTCTTTCAAGCGAGGGCAACGAGGCCGGCCGACCGGGGCCCGCCGCCACGCCGCGATGTGTGCATGTACACACGACGAGGACGGACGAAGAGTGTCTGAGCGGCCTGCGGCCGCCATGACAGAGCGGAATGCATGAGAACGTGGAGCTACTGACCCTCTCCTCCTCCCCTTCCTCTCCCCATCCTCCTCGTCTCATATATGCCTCTCTATGTCTCGTTCCCTTGTACACTCCTTTAACCCCTCGAGAATCCCTTTCACCCCTCTCCCTTTTCCTCCTTCCCTCGCCGTTTTTCTTCTCGCTCTCGCGCTCGCGAGGTGAAAGAGTTCACCTCTTTTTAATCTCCATATCAATCTCGTTCGCCGAAACCGCCGAAACGACCGCCGCTGGGCTTTTAATCGCGCCGATTCGGAATTATTCAGAATAACGCTCGGGCCGGCTTATCCTCGTCGTAACGCGTCGCGATACGATGCGCACGTCTTTCTTACCCTCTCCCTCCTACCGTATCGTTAATTCAGCCGAGTGCGCACATAATTGACTCGTACGGGCCGTTAACGCGAGCGCATGCATTGCCGGAGATAAGGAGAGAGATATTCTAACCACGTCCGAATCTCCTTCGATGTTTGAGAAATGTTTTTGAAAAATTGTCCGCATTTCCAATTCGTTTCTATATACAATGCGCTTTTTTATGATAATAATATGTTTTGATAACAAGAAAATTTGGAATGTGCTTAAACATATTCTTACAAAAAAGTTTTTTAAAAATTTCAAATTTTTTTTTAAATTTATATTATATCAAAAGAAGAAACATTGATTTTTGTATAATTAATTACATTTATAAGTATATTTTATACGTTTTTTGGGATAATAAATTTAACACATTTGGCTATAGCCTTGAAGTACCAATATTTTATTTTTTTTTTTGTCTCTTCATTTTTCCTTTGATCTATAAATCAATTTTTTTTACATTAAAAACCTTCGACGATTTTATACACTGAAGACGATTCAAAAATGTGTCGAAACGTTTGTAATATATCGACTTTTACTTAATTTCTTTTGTATATTTTTTTATTTACGCAGCGCTTGATTTGAATTTTTTTTACATTTGATGTTCTCGAGTTTTTTTTTACAATAATAAATGAAAATTGACTGATGAGATTAAACACATAAGTAAAAAATGTCATATTTTTAATCAAAACATTATTAAATATTATTAGGTTCTTCGTGTCTAATAATATTTCTTGTGAATTTATACAATTTTTCATTTAAGTAAACTGTGCGCCGATTATTTGTTGGTCTTGAAACATAATTCTAACAAAGCAAAGCTGGAGTAGTAGTATCACAAATTAAATTAACAAAAATTTAATATTATTAATGTAATTAAGCATCTTAGGAAGCTCTTAATAATTTGATGCCAATAAGCATCTTAAAAACTGTAAAAAACTTGTGAAAAATATTACCTCAGCCGAGATTCAAATTTCTTTTTAATTTCACACATTGTGTTTAATTTCACACATCTCTCCATCCGATTCGTGATCGCAGTCGCACCAAGTCTCGCGCGAGGATGTGTTCGTGGGTATCGAAGGTATCGAAGTTCGCGAAGCAAGCAGAAAAAAATTCGACGAATATATGTCGAGAGACTATACTTTTCTGCGAAATCGCAGTCGAGCCGAGAGACAGATGGACCCTGACGCCGTTTACTACGACTAACAAGACGACTATTCGTAATGCGATGCGACGAATGCGCGTCCAGAGGTGCATACATCGGACATTTCTCTGTCGGTGTCGGTTGTGTCGTGTGCCAATCGGTCACATAACGGTCGCACGGTCGTAACACGACCGCCGCGCGCCGCTGTCGCCGCCGACATGACGTCAGGAGATCGACGACCGTGTATTCACGTCGCCGCGACGGTCATTCATACGACTCGATGGAGGCTCGCGCGTTGGAATCCGAGGCGAGGAATGTGACAGGAAATAGTCGCATGACTGCGCGCGTGTGTCTGTGCGATCCATCGAAAAAAAAAAAAAAAATCCGTATTGACTTACATACGTCGACGCGATTTACGCGACCGCTACACCTCGTTTGAAATCGTTATAGTTCTGGTAAACTCAATTATTCCGATCCTGACGAGATTATAATTGTAAGCTCCATGATATCTTTGAGATTTACTACAGAATGAAGCGGTATTTATAATTTTAAGCTCCATGATATCTTTGAGATTTACTACAGAATGAAGCGATATTTAAATGCTTGCCACATGAAATGAACTTTGTCGATACTTGATGCTGTACATCTTACTCTTGTTTCCGAGATTGGTATCCTAAATCAATTTTTAAATATCTAAGATCAACATTACTTTGAATTTAAGCGAGGCTTCTCTCGTGATGTCTAAATTACTTAAGACATTTCTATTCTATATAGTCGATTCTTATATTTAAGATTGTCAATCTGAAGATGTCATGAAAGCTGCATTAACATCTTAAGACATTACTTAAGACAGTCTTGAAGCAAGAACTGACTATGAATATTAGTCTAAAATCGAGATGTTTGCACGAACGTACGCGAGCTTATTGCCTCGCGCGCGTTGCTCGTAATCGAATCAAAAGACTCTCGTTAATCGCGCATAACTGCCCGCCGGCCACATCGGTAATGGTGGAGGGAACTCTCGGCGCGAGGCCGCACGAGAGAGCGTGCAATAAAGTTCCGAGCGCGACTTAATACCGCGCGACGGCTCTCCTCGTTGGGTCGTTGACTCTACGTTTCTTCTTTCTTCGAATCCTGGGGGCCCCAAGTCTCATACCAGATCCTCTGTGCTCAGCTCCTCGCACATGCTCTCCCGACTCCTGACTAAATCCGTCCCTGCATCGGGTCCGACTAAATCCCTCTCTCTCTCTCTCTCTCTCTTTCTCTCTGTCTGTCTTTACGTGCCGTACCCTTCTACGTCCTCACTCTTTCCCCCCCGTCATTTTTCTGTCGGCGTGCACGCGGATACTTCTTCGTTCCTGCTAGACGGTAAACAACGCCACGCCATTCCTACTTCTCTCATTCATATCTCTCCCGAGCGTCTCCCGAATTATTAAGATGCTGGCGTGTTCCGTCCAGAATGCGTGGGACGTTAATAATCGTCGTTGACGTAAGCTTGAATTTTTTTGAATCATCATGAATACAGAATTTTCACGCATACGGCAATGACGTTAATTTCTAATTCGATTCATGTTGTAAATTATTTTTGATGAAGTTTAGAATATATAAGTTTCATTTTGCAATTATAATTGCAATTAAAAGGAAGGAAGAAGTGGAGTATTCCTATCATATTGTTACATACTTTCTCTGTCGCCTAATAATTTACGAAGTGCATTTTGTGTCATTGGTGCCTATGAATCTTTCTAATACCTACATACTTGAACTTTGAACTTGCTGTTGAGATAAACGTATTAACAAGAATGGCGCTTGCAACTGATGATCTATCAGTTACAATGCTCAATTTATTGCGCACAAACCTTTAAGAAATTGTACATTTGTAACTGCATACGAGGGTTAAAATTGATTTAATCGCGTTAACTTAAACCGTGTCTACTAATTACAACGCTCATTTTATTGCGCACGAATGTTATTTTGCGAGAGATTATACATTTGTAATTGCGTACGGATGTTGAAATCGACTTAATCGCTAACTTCAAACTTGTTAGACAAATTGACGATTGTCGTACCAGATACGTTCTTGAACGTTTTCAGCATGAAACTTTAAATTTAATTTACTAAGATTATAAAAATTCAATGACAATTTTGACGCGTTGTGACGTCTTCAAAATGATATAGGATAATTTCTAACTCATTTACCGAGTTTATTTGGCATTTGCCCGATTCTATAGAAAGAGCTGCTCGTCAAAAATATACTTTTCTACGATAAACGCTCCGCGCGCGCGACTGAGAGACCGTTCAACAGGTGCTCGCTTCTCCAGAGCCGGCGCCGCATCGCGTTAGGTCGAAAAGAATACCATCGAGAGAAAATGTGTAGAGAATGAGTGAGAGAGGGGGGAGGGGGGGGGAGAACTCGATGAAGAAAAAGAAGATGCTAATTGGAGCGACTTGTAGCGTCCAGCAGCGCGTGTTAACACGACTTCCAGGTACTTGGCATGCCCTTCTCCTCTCTTTCTCTTTCTCTCTTGCCTTCTCGACCCTCGCGGATGAATACCTTTCAGTGCTTCCGGCTAGATATCGGCTTTCCTCAAAGAGAAGAATCTCTTTGGAATTAGAACGAGTCGTAATTTGGGACGAGGCGCAATGCCAAGAGATTAGGCGTTAGATATAGCCATGATTTTCGCGAGAAAAATTATTCGCGAAAGAAAAGATTTTTAAAAAATCACGAAGGACTTTATATTTTTAATATTTTTTCTCTTCTGCTTACTCTCCCTTTCCCTTATTCCCTCTCTCTCTTTATCCTCTCATTTTCCGCCTATTTCCTTTTTTTCTCCCCTATTTATATACATATGCCTGTTAGTTGGACGTTCTACAAATATTTGCACGAATTCAGGGCGACCACTCATAAAATAGAGAAAAGCAAGGGCAGACTTTGAAATTCTTTACGACCGTACCTTGCTTAGTCCCTTATTATTCCAATTCATATCTTCCAATTCATTTCCTTTCATGTTTTCTGATTTTTTTTTCTTTTCATGTCGCTTTTTCAATTTTAGGTTCCGCCAAAAATTTGAAACTGTTGTCTCAAAGTCATATTTCAAAGTTGATAACAATCGTATCAATAGCCTTTGCTCCTGACACGTGACTTGTCGTGCATTCCCCGAAATTTACCCGGCACTTTGAATCATCGCGTTGAATCATGCTCCCGAATTATTAAATTCCGTCGTCGAAAGTACGTCAATTGATGATCGCGATAACGTCTATAACGGACCCAATCGAGGAGATTAGAATGAGAGCTATAAAGCAATGAGTACGAAGTTCTAGAAGTCAATGATTATTTGAGTACTTTATAATCTTCACATACTTCATCCATTTGAATAATACGAAATCAATAAAATGAGTCAAGTCTAATAGGAAATTATTGGTTTACTTATATTTTTTTGTATCAATTTTATCCGCATAATCAACTTGATAAGATTTTTGGTAATTAGGGGGAGGGGAATAAAATAGAAAAGATAATAACAAATATCAAATTGCTTTCCTACTAATATCTGACTATTTTAACGTTGCGTGAAAGAAATTTAGGAAAATTGAGACAAAAAAAGAACTTTCCCACTAAGGGATGAGGAGGTTTAGACAAACAAAGATATGGATTTCATCAATCGTTTTGCGATTTTGCGCGCCCACGGCGCGAATACGATTGAAGCGATGCGAGAAGAGAGAGAGGGCGGGAAGACGCTGAGTAGCCGAAGATGCGGGGCTTCTACGATGCTGCGTATATCGTAAGTCGTGCGAGAGAGGAGGAAAGAACGTTGAAAGGGCGAGAGAGAAACGGAGGGTTACGAACGATGCTGAACGGGGATGACAGGAGGGAGGGAGGGGGGCGAGGAAGGAGAAGGCGTCGGAGGTGGGGGCAGTGGCGATGTCCTAGCGAAGGTCACGGCCGGGAATGCGGTTTACGTCCGTCGGTCCAAAGTGGCGTGCCGCGTTGCAGAGCTCTCTTCTCTCGCTCTCGCTCCCTTCGCCTTCCTGCCCTCTCGGATGCCACCACCCCCTCTCCCCTCCTGCCGTGTCCATCCATCCATTCGTTCGTTCGTCCGTCCATCCGTCTCTCTCTCTGTGTCGCTGTCTCTCTTCTTCTCACTCAGGGCCCCGCGGCACGGCGCAGACTGCAGGAATGCACCAAATGCACCGCGCTGACCGATACCCGTCCCCGTTCTACCGCTTCCACTTGTTTACTTCGGCCGTTTGCCTCTCCCTGTCCTTTCTCCCTGTCTCTCCTTCGCGATCCTTCGTTTCTTTTTTCTCCGGTCGGCTACTCCGCCTCCGCGGGCCGCTCTCGCATCCTTTACATCGTTTTGCCGCCGCCGTTGCCACTCCCGGGTACGGACTGCTTCTCTAGCACCGATGCGGTGGCGCGCCTCTTCTCCTCCACGCCCTCATGGTATGTACGTACGTATGGTCAAGCACACACGCACACGCGTGCGGACCGGTGGTACGCAGAAGAGGCACGTTGTGTCGTTGCCGGAGATACATACCGGGTCGTCCATCGCGACGCGTTCTCACTATAACGTGCGTTCTCTCGCGCCCTCCCGCCGCGCGCGCTTTCTCCTTCTCTCCTCCCTGCCTAAAGTGAGAGCCTTCCCCGTTGGCCTTCTTCGTCGTGTCCTTCGATCGCGCTTCCTTTTACGCCCCGGGATAACCCTCGCTCATGGGAACGCGGACCCAGCAGTATCGGTTGTCGATCGGCGCCGTTGACGGGATTAACAGCGGCTAGTATTATCGATCGTGACCTGTTCTGGAGATGTTTCTTTTATCTTAAAAGTGATCTTAAAATCACGGATCAAACGATGACCTTTTTGCATAGACCTTTCTGAACAATTCTTAATACTTATCGTTAAAGTCTAACAGTTTTACAGATTTTAGTATATTTATTTCCAAACTCTGCAAAAATCTACTTAGTTTAATATTACTATTTAATACGACTTTTTATATTAAACAAATTGAACAAAAAAATTTAATTTTGGCAGTATAAAAAATTGTTCAATTTTACTTTCGATTTCTCGAGGTACACATTAATTGCGCGGAATAATATAAACGTCTATCCCGTAACAGAGGAGCTACGGCAATAACTGAATTGAATTCTTGATAGTACAGATCACAACATAACGGTCTCTTTGTTCTCTGATTCTGAATCGTGAAAAACTATATCACCTCCGATTTACGATACAGAGGTGGGCGCGACAAGTTTGTTGATCAGTGCCGTCGATTGAGATCGATAAGCGTCAAATATTTCAATGAGTCTTAAAATCCCGCCATGGGCCGGTAATAAGAATACGACGATGCCAGCTGACGCGAAATCACAGGGTGCAGAGACCTCGGTAGAGATTTGACAAACTCCTCTCCCCTACCTCCCCTTCCCCGTCCTTTCTCTCGACCTCGTCTCGCACATCCCCGCTCTATTCTCGTCTGTCTCTTTGGCCCTGACCCACCCAAAGGATGCAGTCACCCCGCCCGCGTATGGCCGACGGGATGCGCATGGAGGGAGGGAAGCGGTCTCTGAACCGCGTCCGTAACTAGCGAGGAAAAGAGACGGAATGTGCGCATACACACATGTATGTACGAATCGCGCTCCTACGTGTATCCACGCGTGAAACGCACTCGGTGTGCGAAAAGAGAAAGGGCGGAGTGGAGAAAGAGAGAGAGAGAGGGAGGGGGGAGCACGGCGTGGCGAGGTAAGAGTGCCGGAGGGGGTGCGTTCCACAAATCAATACCTACGCTGAATCCCGTGTATATACGAACCGTGCACAACGCACGAAACGTGTCACCCACCGACCCAAACCCCATAGACGATATAGCAGCTGCACGCACAGGCCCGGCATATGTTGTTGCCGCTGCGCTGTCGCGCGCGTCTAAATGTTAGCGGTCGCGCCGAATCTCTTGTGAAACTCTCTGAAACAATTTTTTATGAAAATCCTACTTCCTCTATTTGTAATTCGGTGATAATTACTAGCCAGTTGCTTTTACATATTATATGATTATGAAATTATCATATAAATAATGGAATGTGTAAATTATTATTTACTGATGTAGTAGATTTTATTTTACACATACATTTATATAAACTAATTTTGATCTTGGAACAATTACATACAAGCAGAATAATTCTGCTTGTATGTAATTGTTCCAAGTAATTTTTCTGCTCGTTTTCCATGCGCGATATTATTTCTCGAAATTGACAAAACTCATGTGTAGTTAATGATTAGTTTATCACCCTTTTATGCTTAATCTTTCGCCGAACAAATTTCTGATCTGCTTTCATAACACGAATTGAGATCGACAATGATAGCGACCGATAAAGAGAATGACGATCTCGAGCATCCGGTGCTATATTGCGAATGAAAGATTTATCTTCGCGAAGTATATTCTAGTTTCTGATTATTTTTACAAATATTTTTCTATTTTCAACTTATTTATTTTGTCTCGTTTTAATATTTAATTTAATTCCCAGATTAAATTTGATCAGTGTCGACAAAACAATTGGCAAAAATGTTCCCAAACCATGAATATTGACTGTACAATATTCGCGTTGGATATCATTCTTTTATGGATTTTCCTGGTGCGCACATGGTACCGATGGAGAGCCAAGGGTATTCTGTATTTCCGTGCCGCATCGTGTAACCATGTCCTCGGCGCGACGCACTCGGCCGCTTGTCCGATATGCGCATTTACGTGTGTGTGTGCGTTTGTGGCGGCGACGTCTCTGGCGGAGGTGGTGGGAGATTTCATTCAGTGCGCCTCTCATCGGTCGCTGCGCGCATGCGCCAACCGGCCGCGCGTACACACGCTACTCACGCTGCCTCTCCTCTCACTCTTGCTGCTGTCGTGGCCGCGGCGGCGACAACAGCAACAAGAGCAACCAAGAGCAACAGCCCAGCAGCAATGTTCCCTAACTCATGCATGTATATGTACATACATACATGTATGCATGCGGAACCTTGTACCCTTTATACGAATGCGTACGAATACACGAGCACCGCGTATAATGTGCGTAGTAGCTTTGCTCGCTCACATGTCATCTCTCTCTCTCTCTCTCTCTCTCTCTCTCTCTCTCTCTCTTCGTGTATTTCTTAGCATGGAAAAGAAATACGAGCGTCACAAAAGAGAGCGAATGCGTGGCGCGAGAGAAGGAGGCCAGTGCGAACGGGGCCGAGTGACCAGACCAGCGAAGGAGATATGGAGGAGGAGGAGGAGGAGGGGGAGGAAGAGGACCACACGCCGTTTGCCGACGTTGTGTTGTTGTATCGCACGATCCCTCGTGTGGAGACGCGCGCGTTTTCGAGCCATTGCTTCTTATTTCAGGGTTACAAGTAAAATATGCAAAGATCCTTACTATTATTTATTTTATATACGTTGAACAATTTAATAATTCTTTAGTAAGTTTTAATTTCTTTAGTAAATATTAATGAAGGCGTTCTATCACGTCGAATTATCCAAAACTTTATCAAGATTGTAACAAATTACAAGTAATAATGCAATAATAACAAAACAATAATAATGATAGCTTCGAAAAAAAAGGAATTCAATGGTCAAAAAACTTAAAATCATATCTCGATAATGAACACATTTTTTTCACATATGAAAAACAATTGTTTAAATCTCGATGTTATAAATCTGATAAATTTTGCGACACTAGAACATGCATTAACATAATTTAATTTAATAAGAAATATATAAATAGAGAAGAGAAAAAATATTATTTAAGTCTTTGTTTCGATATTGTATATTTATTAAATTTAAAAC
>NW_017259583.1:3123750-3127479 GCF_001594045.1 Atta colombica | reverse complement strand
TATATATATTTAATATTATATATTTAATTGTATTTTTGTAATAGATACAATTAATAGGTCCAACAGTTTGAAATTTGGTTAAATAAATTTGCAATTTATACCTGGAACAGGTGCACTCTATGGGATACGATACGCGCGCGTGCAGATTGTAATGAAAGCGACCAAGATAGACGAGTACCTATACAAAACAGACGCGTGAGACCGGCAAACGGAAAAGAGTTAATTACACAACTGATATTGTCAAATTGACGTCGAATTGAATTGATATTTTGTCGAATTATCTTATATACATCAGCGTCGTCATGTAAATAATTTTTTTAATTAATTTTTCTCGAAAGAAAGATTATTGCCGAATTTGAAAATGGATCAGTAATATAATATGCAATCCACTAATGTATCGCGTACATAAATAATTTCACGCATCGGGACAGATTTGACGCCGAACCGAAACAACGCTGACGCATGTGCGTTCATAGTGATCAGGAGAGAGAGAGAGAGAGAGAGAGAGAGAGAGAGAGAGAGAGAGAGAGAGAGAGAGAAGAACGGTGCGTCGTAAAGTGCGGTAGAATGTACTCTCTGACGTAGGGCCCCGTATTGCTTGGCGCGCGTTGCATTCCCCCGCGGTGCATTGACTTCATCTCCCCTCCAGCGCGTCACCACCCTCTTCGTCTTCCCCTTCTCTCGATCCCGTTCCACCAGCCCTCTTTCCTTCCCCTTATCATTCCGTCTCTTTCTTCCTCTGCTTCCCTCGTTTGGACCTTCTTTCTTTCTCTTTCTCTCTCTCTCTTTTTTTCTTTCCCTCCCTCTCCTCATCGGGTTCTTCCACGCCGCCGGTCATATCACCGCACCTCACCCCACCGCTCCCCTTCGTCGGTGCAAACGCTTCCCGGCACAACAACAACATTCCTTCTCTCTATAGTCCCTTCGTAGAACGGAGAGTCCGCTACCAGACTCAACGTCTCTCTCTTTCTCACTCTTCTTCCCTCTTTTTCTCTTGTTTTCTCTTCTTCTTCTTCTTCATCTTCTTTTCCCTTCTCTTTTCCTTCGACGTCTCCGCGCGGGTGAAAGGATGAGACGGAAAGCCGCGTTGTTGAACGGCTCCGCAAAACTGGTCGCCCGCGAATCGCATGTCTGTCCGATCGACCTGATGCCCATCGGACAAGACCGCCGCATAGTTTCGCTGCGTATATTGTATCTCGTTTAAGATTTACGACATACCATTCGATCTTCTTTCTAGTATCTCAAATTTGCATGGAAAGATTAGAGTGAAAGTCAGATCTTAATATTCTTTGTCTCTTTTTGCTCTCTTTTCACCTTTCTCTCTCTCTCTCATAACTTAATATATTTGGGATACGTTAATACAAATCGAAACTAACCGATTGAACTATATCGAAAAAAAGATTGATGTTAAAAAGTTATATATATTATTAAAATTTTGTATCTGTAAATTAGTGATACTAAATGTGAGATGTGATGCAATAAAAAATTACTTCTTATTTTATGAAGAATATTGTATGATACAGATAGAAACATTTAATCCTTTGATATTTAATTATTTTTAATTTTCATGTCAAGACATTGTAATTTTAAAGATTTTGCGAAGTAATATTTTTGAAAATAATTTTCTATAAAAATCTTAATGAAAAATTTGTTTTGACAATATTCTTGAGACTTCCATGGGTCTTTTCTATAAAAAGATTATTAATTTCTTCCATGTTCATTCTTGGAATGCCAATGTTTCGTGAATCTTGCAATTTACGTTTTGATTCGACAATTTTACAGGAATTCTTTTGTATTGTAAAGATAAATAATGCGCCTATTATATTTATTGTTTCCAGTTAATATATGAAAATAATTTCGTTCGAGAAACGAAATTGTATTCTAATTAGAAAAATGTTCAATTAACGAATTTTATCGTCATGACTGTTTTATCTCAGCGGTCACAAGAATTCTCTCCCGCGTGCGCACTTGTTCTTCCTACACTATTCGAAAATTCAAAAACAATGCGATCTTATCGGGCTATGTACAAGTTTAAAATCCTCTGAATATTTCCAAGAGAATATTTGCACTACGTGCTAAGACAGGTGTTGAAAAGAAAAGTTCGAGATGATATGGGAGGTCCCAAGTATTCATTCATTTTAAAGAAAGAAAAGCACGCTTTTTTCCTAATCCTATCGCTCTTTTTTTTCCTTTTGTAACATTTAATCTCTTTTCGAGAAAGCCACTATAATGGCATTGAAACTATGTCATATTTTAAAGCAACCAATACAATAAAATAAAGAATTATAACAAATCTTAAGTTACAAATCTATTTCAGACAAAACTGTGAAAGTTCAAAAATAAATCCTCCTTTTCTAAAAGTTAATATGCTGCAATTCTACCTTTTCTTCGATTGTAAAAGAATTACACTCGCTCGTCAAACAAGATATGAAACGCTTTTTCTCTAATTACGGATTTCCGTAGAGATACTATATCTTCTGTCTATTTCAATTTCTGTAGAAATTTTTTATGAATAGTCATAATTGATTTCACATCCTTAAATTCAAACTATCCGAGATTCTTTCAGTTTTCTTCGCATTTGTTTCGTTTCTATTCAATGAGAAACTATCCCTGCGCTTCTTTTTTTCTGTGCGCAATATCTACCTACGTGTTTATTAGTTTTATTAGCATGACTAAAGAACATCTTGGTTGATATTCTTGCAGGCTTAAGAGCCATTTTGCTCTTGCATTTTCCTTCACTATATTGTTTCCTCTTAGTACATTTATCTCTGGATAAAACACTAGATCATCGAAATGTCTGAGTTCGAACAGAGAGGAAAAGGATATCGGTGACAGAGGGAAAAGGATTGTGGAAAATGAATGTTTAAAAAGAACCTAATAAATCTACAGAGCAATAAAAGCGTATTAGATTATGTTTCGTGTATGCGGAAATCGCTGTTTGACTACAAGTTTCAAAAAAGTAACCGTAAAAGGTTCATTTGAAATGCCAGCAGGGGTTTTTTGATTTACAAAGAAATATTTGTAAACGAGATGTATTTTTCTATTTTTTCATTTTTATTATTTCTATACAAAACGATCTTTGAATGGAAAAAAGAAATGATATTTTTCTTTTGTCGAATATTACGTTTTGTTGAAAGAAAATCAATTTCGCAGTTATTTTTTCTAACCAAAGAAAGTCACAATTAATTATTTTAGATTATAAATCGAACATATTTTTAACGTTAGCAAAAGGTTAATTATTGATTATTTTTTTAACTAAAAAATCGGTCACAGCCAGACACTTTAGCGCATTTAACTACAAAATGGCGGTCCTTAATTATTGGAAAATTTACATTTTTATTCTGTTTCTACTTTATTACTAAGAGTAAAATTATACGAAACATTTTTTTTACCATATTTTAATTTTGATAAACTAATTACTAATTACTACTAATAGTAATTTTTTATTCTCTTTGCCCATTATAAAATTTAACGCGTTTAACGAAAAAATAAAGCTTTATCTTCTTAATGCGAAGTATCATTCTGGTGTAATTTTGCCAATTACTAATCAAAAAGTTAGCTAGCAGCAGTAAAATAAAAGGATAGTCTGCATTTTTTTATTGATAATTTTACAGTAAATACTTGATTTCTGAAATATACAAATTTGAATCTCCAGCGTTAAGTTTCTTTCCTTCATGACTCAGCACATCGATATTACGATACAACAGAAGAAGTCCACGTCAATCATAG
>NW_017259583.1:3087071-3123650 GCF_001594045.1 Atta colombica | reverse complement strand
ATATATAATGTATATGTGTACACAACTACAATATCGCTCGCGCGTGAAAAGAGGAGGAGGAAGAAAACGCCGTGTTCTTTATCGATCTTCGCAAACTACAGCGATCATGCGCAAGGTAGGCCGTAGGGAAGTGTCGGCACTCGTACTTCAATTCATTTTGGGCCAGAGGGTGTCTGGATCCTGATAAAATGAACCTAAGTCATCGTTCTACAGGATACAGGTGAGTAGAGGGCGCCTGGAAGCAGGGTACACATACATTGTATACCGGGGAGGAATTATTTCCGCACGCGGAGAATCGCGAAGCGTGGCCGTGCGCGCGCGCCTACTCCCGAAAATTCCATAGGGAAGACCGTCTTCGTTCTCCCTCGCCTTCGTCGACGTCGTCATCGTGGTCGCTGCGACCGCCGTCATCGCCGCTGCCGCGGTCGGCGGCCATGTTTGCGCCAGGATGGTAGGCGTTCACGGGCGGTACCGTTTAGTCGCGCGTTCTCCAACTACTTTGGAGAACGCTTCTGCCCCACTCGGCGATGCGCCGCTGCGTATCTGGTGGGGCACCGTCGACGATGTTCCGTTGGTGTCGCCTCCACCACCGCCAACGCTCCGCCGCCGCCCTCTCTACCTCGTCCGTAGCACCAACGCTCGACCCCACTCGCGCGCATTCTCGCATCTCCTTTGCAAGAGGGGAGGGTCCCCCGACATCGCGGTGGGGTGAAGTTACACCGAACGGGAAAGGGCACGTAGGAGTACGGGTAGGGAAGGGTAGCGACGTGATCGAACTACACGACGGCGATACTTCGTCTTCCACTTCCTGCTCTTCGTCTTCGATTCCACTCATCGTGGAGGGCGGCCGCCGCCTTCATGGCCTGCTATGATGGTGCGCTGCCCGCAAACGTTGTCTCGTTTTCCTTGTCGTACTTGTCGTGATGCTTGTTTGCCTCGATACTTGGTATTTTCTTCTTCTCCTTCGCCTTTTTCCTTTATGCCTCGCAACTTCGAGAAGATGGCCATGAAACTTAACTTGGTTTATGTATTTAATTATCGAACTTATTCGAGTTCTCTGAAATTTTACCGGGCCAAGTGCGCCGAAATACGCAGACAATGTGAAATGAATAATTGATGAAGATAATCGACTGTCTTGGAATTTGCGGCGTTTGCTCTTATATTTTCCTTTTAGCACCTCAATATTGAGTATATCATGTGCACAGTTGTCAAGGTAGACACATGTTGCTTCTCAGTATTTATTATTATTTTGTTTCAGTTCTTCGCAGATTCCTATCTTCGTTCTTGAGATTGATGATTAAATCATGTTGTATTTATGTATTTAATTATCGAAATTTTTATAAACATCAAAATTTAGTAATTTAACACTAAACTCATTTCTTTACGTAATTATTGCGTCTCCAACTTTTGCAGAAAATGTAATGCTTTAAATATATTGAGCAAAACAAAATATAACCTTCTTAGCTTTATTATTTGGTTTTTATTATATAGGGGAGTTCTTTGTAAGTTGGACATCTTTGTAAGTTGGACACTCCTTGATATTTCGAATATTTGCAGTGGAAACACCAAAACTCCGACTGTCATTGTCTCTAAAATACTAAACTTTACGTTTTTATGTGATTTTTTTACTAAGATTATAAATTGAATAATTTTCATCAAAATTTAAGGTGAATATATGTACTGTGCTCCATTTTTTATGTATTTTCATAATGTAAAGAAAATTCCGAACAAATCATGAATTGAATTTTTTTTTCAACTTCTAAACGTCAACAATTTTGTAGGTTGGACATTTTTTTTCATTTTCTACGATATGACGCAATTGTTTATGATTTTTTGATGTTCGGAATTCTTATTAAGTGAAATAAAAAGTGTTTTTATTGCATTTTAATGAAATTTTCGGTGATTTTCTCAAAAAAAAAATGCCTGACAAACTCACCAAAAATAATTCCATAAAGTGCCATACATGCAATATAATCGTTCACAAAATGTCGTTCACAAAATGTACCGATATACGTTATAATGTTTACACGTGCCCAAATTGCGATTCCGATATGGACTAATATCAATGTGATGTCATTTCATTAAAATTTTCATTCCAATTTTTATTAATTTTTCCTCTTCAAAGCCTATTTTCATTCCAATTTTCATTTTTTTATGTTCAAATCAACTGAGATCAATCAATTAATAAATTGAAGAAATTGAAGAAATTTTGTAAACATTGTGTTTTTACTTGAATTTTTGTGCATTTTTAGCATTTTTTTGGGGGGTATCCAATCTACATTAAAAAATTTGAGGAGGTCATTTATGAGGGTCTTTTTTTGAATTGACTATAAAAAAAAATCCACTAAATCCAATGATTTTTTTGTCCACAACGTAGCTATTAACCTCAGCTTTCAGACAGTATCTTAATATCAATATGATATGTTGATTCTCATCTGAGTTATGAGCAAAAATGTTAAGGGTGTCCAACCTATAAAGAATTCTCCTATAAGCACATAGAAAACACTACAAAGAAACACTACACGTAAAATTAATATAAAAGAACTCTTTTATATTATTAATATAGGTTAGATTAATTTATTTAAAATAATTAATTAATCTAGAGAAAGCTTTCAACAACAATTATTCGCGGTGATTGTATTATAGTGTAGAAAAAACCTATCAAAAATGTGTCTGAGATCAAATGAGACGATACATTATTGAAAAAAATTGAAAATGGACGAATCAGAATTGTTTGGTTAGATTGGAATTCTAGTTGAAATAATCGGAATTCTGATTAGTACAATCTATATCTGGTAAAATCTATTAGAATTCTTATTTTTACCAGAATATCAATGAGAATTCTAATTATAGATTTAACATAAAGTTCTGATTTATCCATTTTCCACCAGAATTACTATTTAATCCAAGTCTATTTTTCTTAGTGATGTGATTATTGGCAAGAAATAAGGAACTATCGGTTGACTACGTCGAGCAATATATTAGAGAAAAGAATGATTGCCTGAAGAAGTGAGATGATGTATGAGTGGAGTGCAAACATATCTTAGAAAGCGAATATGTGAATGTCAAACACACCATGAGTTGACTTACATTGGAAAATTCCGTTACGTATTCTATCCACTTACTGTTGAAAACAGCAGCCTAAAGTTACTATTCATCGTTTACACTTCATAGCGATTATTTTTATTAATAAAATTAAATTAGTTCCGTAAAAATATGCAATTTCAATAGAGAGATAGATTTATCAATTCCAATTAGCTAATGTTGCGAAATTTAACGTTAGCATAGATAACATTAACATGTTTTTTTTTTAGACTATTAATCAAATGTATTTCATCGCGCGAACCAATTTAGGACTCTACATTTTGTCGTAAAGATGCAAATCGATCGATAATATTACGCAGAATACCTGGCAATGATTTAACATCGTGATTCTGATTTTTTGTTGCAGACAAATGGTTGGGCGTATATTGGTGGAAATGTTTCGCGCAGCGGTTAATAACAAAATAACGCTGATTGTCGAAGAGGTCATGCAACTTGTGCAACTTGTTATCGACGATAATGGTAAGTCGCATTGTATGATTATTATTTGAACACTAGCCTTAAAGTGCACTTTTTTTAAAATTATTTGCAAATTGCAGTATCTGATATAAATGTAACATCTACAAAGCTTGTAAATTTGCAAAAACAGCCTAAAAAGCTTTCGTATACGCTTATTTTATTCACATTAATATTTTCTTGAAAAGTTTTATGTATTTCTCATAAAAATTTATTTTTTATTAAACGCCACCTGTCATAATTTTACTGCTTTACATAATATTGATTTTGTTTCTAACAAAATAAGCTGCACTGCACGATGACGCAAATTTCAGCTTTTTTTTCTTAATTTTTTTACATGCTAGCATTTCTTTATATATTATCAAGAATAATATATATATCATATATTGAATCACAAAAAATTCATTGCTGCACATTTTTTTGCTCCTTTATATACGTTTGATGTGGAAGGATTGAAAATGTTCATTTCTGAGACAAATCCTTCGCACCACTCGTGCATGTCAAAGCAAAGGTGTGGTTATTAATTGTTAAAATTCTTACTTTTTAATCATATTGTAGAGTTTACGCTTTTTATTTTGCATTCTTATTGTTTGTCTTTTATGTTTAAACTTACACAATTGACGTAATTTATTTACTAAAATTAAGAATTATTGCAATCGTAAAATATAGCATCATGGACAATAATCTTGAGCTGCGTAATATATCGATTGCAAACGAAACCATTGTAATATATTTATTCGATAGCTGTAATGTTAACGAAACTTCTCGATTCTGTGATGTTTATGGTGCAATCAAGGATGTGCAAAAAGTTCAAATTCTCTCTTGTATCGACACGATCGAGGTCATTAGATACTCTTCTTTCGCGTTACTATTAAAATTATACACAACGTTACGTTTTCACTGTCTACTCTAATCTCTGTGACCAATACTTCACAAAAACTTCAAGCATACCATCGATAATAGCTTTAAAGCTTGCCACGTAATTCTCCTTTTTGTATTAAAATAACGCCGCTTCGCTAGAAATTGAATTTTTTAAACCGGGATTTGTTCAAACAATCTCGTTCTAATCCAGAAAACATTAATATTAGGCAGAGTACGAACTCCTGACAAAATTTAATAAAATGTGTAAAGATAATCAAATATCTTAAAGTCTATCCCGCTAAATTTTCACATTTTGTACAAGTAATATCATATATCACGAGAAATTATATTTTCAAAAAGTAAAGACGCATCAAAGTCAGATATTTAAGCAACATTTACAAGATACTCAATTATGAGTATCAAAATTTGTCGCACATAATTCTTCCTTAACCGAAATAATGTCTTATGTTTCACTATAAAATTGGGCATGTCTCCTTGAATGGGGGAGGGAGATCGCTTAAGTAACGTGTTGCCACAGGAAACGTATAAATATTAGCAACCAGCTGTATCAGGGTTGTTTCTTAGAGGAAAGACAGGGACATGAGTCGTTTTCATTTGGGGTTGAAGGAGAGGGCAAGATGGTGCGGCGAAAAGTAAGCGTTATCATTAGAAGCAACGACGAAAGATGAGGACGATGTGCCCTCGCTTCCGGTATGGCACGCGCCACGATACCGGAAGTCATGGAAGTCGAGGATATAACATTAAGCCGCTGCGATATTTATACGAGAGGGCACAGCCCCCGATCCCAGACGTAAACCCACTCCGTTCTTAATTTAAACATCGCCATCTCTGGCTACGAAGAAATCTTGCGTAGCGCATGCTGGTACCAGGATTTACATACGCATCCTTCTGGCATCTCTTGATATTTAAGATGACAATCATGGCAGTCTATCGGTGTACGCATTATTTCATTATTTACGGTAGAATCGCACGATAATTTATTCTTGTTTATTTTCAATTATATAGTATGAGTTAAAAACATTAATGTGTAAATAGATTATAGCACTATTAAATGCTACTATCTAATTCTCACTTTCTATTGAAAAGAAATATTTTTAAATTAGGAAACTAATTAAACAAATTCGATGTTAAATACACAAGAGAATACACATTGAAATATAGAAAGCAATTAAAATTTTAGTTTAGTGTCACAACTTGTGAAAAACGGATTTTGAAGATTTGAGGATTATGGATAAGGAAAAGGAAAATGCATCATTTTTAGTGATGCAGTTTTCGCTGCTGAGATGGTGAAAATTCCCGAAAAGTTTCTTGAAATATTTCGATGAATGTTGACCCGATCGAAGTCTTTTGTAAGCTGACAAAATCTTTACCTGGAGTTGCCTTAAAGAAACAGAAAATGTAGTAAACTGATATATTCTTTTCCGATGCGTTTAGTTCGATTCAGGTCTCTTTTCTTTTCGGAAGAATTCCTTTAAACGCGTCAAATATATTCTAAAAGTATTTTACAATTTTGTGTGTATTTTACACAGGGTTAAGAAATATTTCGTTACTTCAAGTTTTGTAACGAAGTTACAGTTGTTACTTTTTTTACTTTCTTTAGTAACTTAACTCTGATTCCTTTTTTCCATTTATAATTGTATCTTAAATTAATTACATTTTTTTGCTAATTAATAACTAATTTAATAATTACTTTATATCAAACTTATTACAACATAATTTTTAATAAAAATAAAATAAATTCAGTGAATGATGATTATTTCTTGTGATTGAAATATATCTTTATCTCTGATAATCTTAATTTTATTCCGTATGTATATATTAATTTATTATAAGCAATATATAGTATATAATCGAAGTTTAGTATTATAAATAAAATAATTTAGAGTGTTAAAATGTATAAACTAAATATATACAAATTCTTGCATTTAAAAGCAATGCAAAAAATTACTAAAATTAACAGAAAAATAACGACTCGTCGCTTTTTAGGTAATTAGGACTGTAATGTGTTGCTTTTCAGATTGTAATTTGAGTAATTAATTATAATGATAATTTCTGAGAGAAAAAAACTGGAACTAGTTATTTTTACAGAGTAACTTTCCCAATCTTGATTTTTCTCACAATCCATCAAGAGTCTAACATAGTAAGATATAATCCTCAATTATTTCTATCGAATTTGAAAAGACACAAAAAAGCGTATTTTCAGGAACAGCCAAAAAAGTAAATATTTTAAACATTTCATTGTGCATAACATTTTAGAAGAATAAAAGTAAATTGTGATACAAATGTAAGATAATAAATTGATCATGTCATAGGAAGTGATATTTATATTTTTACAATATGTGCTCAAAGTTCATTATAAATCGTGATTAGAAACAAACGATCGATTATCTATATTAAATATTTTTAATGCAGAATAGATTAATAAAAACGCCAATATATTTTGATGAAAGCTAATATTTTCATCTCTACTCAAAGAATTGGTTCAAATTTATTTTAAGAATTTGGAAGTATTTTGATGACGTATAAGTTATATAAGAGCTTATTACAGTAATTAGATCACAGAAAAAATTTAACGTGCACAAATATCTAATATCATAACTTATTGTATAAATATTTGTAACCAATGATCATTCCGCAATATCTGAGGAGAAAAAATCAGCTTGAAATCTAACCACTAATCGAGGTCTCAATACGAACGTACATGTTATCCATCCAGAAATGGAACACACGAGGGATGATGCGACGGGTGTGTCTCGATGTGCAGCACCCCAAAGGTGGCGGTGTCCTAACCAGCTATTTTTAGGGGCGAACCGCGGAACATCTTGCCCTGTGAACACGTGCCACCATTGGTGTTTTTCTATAGGGGAACATGTGGAAGGGGGACGAAATACGTGCAGCAGCACCGGTTCAGGACTCGCGGGGCACGCGACACGTATGCATTTTGTTCGACGTTTACATATTTTTGGATACGCCCGATGAAGGGAAATCGGACTCTCCCCAATTTTTAGTGAGTGCATTGACCTTTTGGCTAGAAACTAGGGGGCTCGGAGCTAGTACAAAATCTCGGCTGTTCTCCAGCCTAGCTACGAGCACGCGAAGACGCGTCTTGATTTTTATACATAGATATTTGTGAATGAGATACGATGAAATAAGAAAAGCATTTCTGTTTTCTAATTTAAACTAACTGAAAACTACGCTGAAAAAAGTTGATTAAATCTTACCTTTGAATAGTGAGTAAAATTGAATTGTGAATAAACATTTACTTATATTAAATAAATATTTACTTAATAAAAAACATGATGGTTGAAATTAATGGTTTTTGTATCAAGTATACTGAAAAAAATTTCTGGTTGAAAATGGACGAATCAGAAATTTTTGGTTAAATTTATTAGAATTCTAATTGAGAATTCTAATTGGAATTCTGATTGATACAATATTTCTGGTAAAAATCTACTAGAATTCTTATTTTCATCAGAATAATTATATTAATCAGAATTCTAGTTCAGCTAGAATTCTAATAGACATAACCAGAAAATTCTGATTCGTCCATTTTCCACCAGAATTACTGTTTAATCCAACCAGACTATTTTTCTCAGTGTATGTTTATAAATATATGTTTCTAGTAAATATTTACTTAGAACTATTTAAACAAATATATTTATTAAAAACTAAGATTATTTTCATCATAGTGTACTTTCAACGAAATTATTTTAATCACAGAATCTATATATTTATTATCTTAGTATGGCTTAATGTGTCTTCCGAGATAAATCTCCATTATTACGGAAACTGATATTTTATTTCTGAAAAATTTATCAATTATTAGCGATAAATTTATCATAAATCATTATTTTTAATAAACCGTATAACGTAAGCGATAAAAATAAATAACGAATAAAGTTCAAACATTTTTTTGAGAATTGATAATAAATTCACGATCAACAATTACTTTTTGTAATTGGATACGTGAATATATGTATTTATTGTCAAATTATAATAAATAAGATTTCTATTATGTTTTATTTGTCATACACTAGGAATTTTATATCTTTCAAATATTACGTTGAATGTTATCGAAATCTCGATAACAAAATTTTTAAAAGCACATTCATCTCAATGCTTGATATTTTTTACATTATTACTATTTGTCAATGAGAGACATGATTATATTTTTAGAATTTCGAGAAAAGAATTCTAATCAGTTATTATGAGAAAATAACTTATTGGTATTTCTATCGTCAAAATTGATTACCAAATTACGATGAAAACATTGATTTTTTTATCGCGATCTCTAGGATTTAATTAATCTCGAATCATGTAAGAAAATATGTTAAGAAATAAATAAAAATTCCGAAAAGAAATTCTCTCAAGTATACGTCTAACAAAGATCTTTTTCCACATATCTTTCTCGCATGGGGTAGAGGAATACTACTAACATGGTGACTCTAAATCTTTGACATACCGCCGCGGGATATTTTTGACATAGCCTGGAATCTGACAAAAATGCACACTGGACAGAAAAGGTGGGAAAGGAAAATAGGTTTTCGCTGATGATGATTAATAGCCTTGGACTAGCGTCCAAAGGGGCGAAAATATGGCGCGCATCAGCGACCCTTCGGAAAATCTAGAAAGAAACGAAAAATGAGAAGAAGCCGATGAACAAGGACAAGATTTTTTCTTGAAAAGACAGGAGAGAAAAAAATGAGTTCAAGGATGTTCAAGGATGTGTATGGATGGTCCACAAGATGGCACACACATCACTTTCGCTTCTCTCTCACTCCTTCTCTGAGTTTCATTCGTATATACCCCCAATTCTTTCCCCCACCGAATTAGTCTTTTAGCCTATGGTCCTATCATAAGGCCCAATGTAAGCTTCTGCACCCCCGCTTCTAGCATCCCCCTCCTTCGTAACTTATCGGGAAGCCATTGCTTCCGTATTGTTCGTCACGAATCCTCAGTAAACGTCTAAATCTCAAGAACGTTTCTTTTCGAGATTCTTCTGTGAATATCGCTGCGTGGATCTCGAGCTTGCAAGAAGTGATAATACGTAATAGCACGACAATATGGCCTCTAGGTAAATCTGAAAAAAAAAGCGATTTATCTTAATCTTCATTTCGGGCAGTATGTATCGAACTCGGTGTCTGTTGAGTTTTTTATAAAATTTGTGCGTATAATTATTAATTCCGACTCTTATATAGCTTCAAGAGATTTGAAAATATTTGCGATATTAGATTTTTATCAAAGATGTATCAAAGATTAATTCAAAAAAGAAATCGGAAGAGACATGATGTTTCTCACTAAAAACACACGCGAGATAGCGCGGAATCGGCCGTATATCTATATATTGTGTATATATTAACCAAATCGATCGTGAACAAAAGAAATTTTTTTCTCTAGAAATTATTTATAACGTTCTTTTAGAAGTTTTTAGAGAAAACAATTTTTTAGGACATATAATATGTTGTCCACTTTTGAAACATCATTTAAATAAAAAGTAAGAAAATATAGCGAGTTTATTCACGTTCGATTTAGTTAATTCAATTCCATTAATTTAACATTTCAAGTCCTGATTTTTTATGAAACTGATTGTATTCTTAGAAATAAAATTATCAAATGAATACGCGACGAGAGAAACGATCTTTTATGCTTTCAAATATACATTTTCTGTTCGCAGATGCTTTGGTACGGTCGGACCTAGTGGAGCAAATTCCAAATGTGGCGATTATCTGTCACGAAGCACCACATCTCTTCGGCCATGTTATCCGCAATTATCTACTTGATATCGTGATGAAGTATCTGAACGATCAGGACAATCAGGCAAGTGAATCGTGCCTGTGTCGTGTTTTGCACACAAACCCAAAATAAAAACCGAAGTATTTCAGTAACGATGTAAATATTGAGACTTTTTTTCTCTATAGGTACGACAAATGGCCCAAAGCGCGCTGACAATGTTGATGAAACGAGGCCTCCTTGACAATGACACGATCGAGAATGTTATCTGTCCTACAATAGAAAAACTTTCTTACATGTGGCAATTAGGATCCCGCGATATGGCCGATGAACATACTCGAAATGCGAACATCTCCGTAAGTTTCTCGTACTTCATTCGTACTTCCTATCCTTTCGTATTGTTATCCTCTTGTAAAATAAAAATAATAGAAGAGTTGACATAAAAAAGGCTGTACACAATACATTCTCGAAATTACATTGCTATTTGAAGAAAGTTATTTATGAAGGCAGGGTAGACAGTGCGATAAAGTCCTTAAGTTCTCCGCAAGAAAATAATTATATAAATTGAACGAAACAAACATTTTTATCATTTATTTCTCTTTATAAGTAGACAATATGTAAATAAAATAGATATCTATCTAAAGAAAAGGTCTTTCCTATTATTTTTTATATATATTCTTATGTAATTATTTAAGACAAATCAATTTTGTGAGATTTGTCTTTTGTATAGTCTATTTTATGCCGAATTTTCGTTGTTGATGCGCAAAAAAAGCTTCGAAATCTTGTTCATGCGATTAGAAATAGGTACGTGGCGATCGCGTTTTTTCGCATGCGAAATCGAGAATACAGCTCTCAGTATTTACGGATTCCTCCTGAAAGACATGGGTAGTGAGATGTTCTTACGCAATCGCGTCTCACTATCTTGTCTTTCATGCGGCGTCCGCTCGCTTCGGCAATGTTGCGCAAAAACGAGAATCACATGATGAAAATTACACGATCTGTCGCGCCAACGAAAAAACGTCAAATCGAAGCAAGAAATTTATAACAATAAGAAGATAAGGAAAATGAGAGGAGAAATTGGGAAAAGGAAAAAAAGGAATACAAGGAGTTTAGCACGTAGTAAATGCACTTTAAGAGCGAAATTAAAGGAGCAAGGAATACTTAGCTATTATCGCTTGAAGATTTCCATAAACAAAAAGAAAAAAAGAAAGATGAAGACGAAGAGAGCATAGAGCGTTCGTGAAAAATACAAATACTGACATCCTGATGAAGAGAGGGCATACTTTTACCATCAAAGTTGGTTTGTCATAGAGTTCGACTATCACAGCCAGCTTTGATGATCAAAATTGTGTCCGTTTTCAACGCGCTCCAGTGATTAAGAGATCAAAGGCAAGAAAAAGGAGGAAATTAAATGACAGAACAGAAGAGGAGTAATGGAAAATACGTGAGGCTTGAGAAAGACAATGGAGAAGCAAGAGATGACATGTTGGAGGAACGCCGTTATAACACCATGAACGGGGATATACCTTTTGCGGTCCGATACATCAAATTGGTTGTGGAATGTTTCGAGTCATATCACAGCCATTTTGATGAGCTGGCTCGCAGAATTGATCGTCGAGAAGATTCTACTTTTGCCGTCGATATATGTACCTGTTGAATCGATAACACATGCGACACATCTGGAGACAAATGCGTGAAACAAATGACAGGAAAGGTCTACCGGAAGATTGCGTTATATTCACATTTGCATCGTCAAATTTCACAAGAGATCCATTTTGAAAGTCACCACACGAAGCTATCCGAACCATTCGAAACGATGAATAGTGTCACAGGAAGGAACGCGATCCAATCGTCAAATTGGTTGTGGCGTGTTGCTTCTCTGAATTTCATATCACAGCCATTTTTGACGATTTGGATCGCCGTTTTATGCATCGCCCTCCGTTTATACGAAAATATGAAAGGATGTAAGCAAGGATCATCGTACGATGCTTTGAAGATATTCTCGGCTACAGAGGAAAGCGTGCTCGCGTTGCTCACAAAGTGGTTGTAATATGCTGATGTAATGATGCTCATATCACAGCCAGCTTTGATGAGCGTTGCGACACTCACAATTCGACAAGTTTGGAATGTGCGAAAGAAATTACAAAGAATATTTTATACTTAAATATATTTAGGAAATTATTTAGGAAGTCTAAAACTATTTGAAATAATCGACTGGAATAGGGAAAAGAGTTAGAAATAGCGAATAAATATAAATATAAATTCTTACTGATGTTGTCAAAAAAAAGATTTCTACACAATTATTTAAAAAAATATAATAAATTTTTTACAGTAAGATAATTTTTATATCATGTATATATCCATATTTACAATATTTGTACGTACAATATGTATTACGCATACGTTTTAAAAAATGAAAAAGATAATGATTGATTTTTCACGGAAATATATTTGATTAAATATTTTTTTCATGTAGTTTAATTATTTAAATGCGATTATGCAATTTGTAATAATTCGAATAAATGTATTTATCTTGATGTGATAAAGAAATATGTCATTTTGTAATGTAAATATAGTTCGTATCTTGTGTACAATAAGCATTAATCTATTAACTAAATGCTCATCTCTCAGGAAAGGCTGATTGAATAAAATCGATTGTTCCTCCCATCAGAGTGGTTGTGATGTGGTGCTATTGATTCATATCACAGCCAGCTTTGATGAGCGGAACGGAACGATATATCTCACCTATTTCTTAATATTTTATAAATATTATTTAATATACTGTAAAAATATTCTTATCGTTCACTGTGTGTGTGTGTGTGTGTGTGTGTGTGCGTGCGTGCGTGCGTGCGTGCGTGCGTGCGTGCGAGCGTGCGTGCGTGTGTGCGTGCGTGCGTGCGTGTGTGTATGTGTGTAAAATTGTTGATTAAGTTGCGCACGTTTACATATACTTGTTTAACTATTTAAGAGAATTTCAATTTGCGTAGTCAGAAATGATTCTAATATGCGGCTAAAATTAAAATATAAATTTATAAGTCTACATTTAACATTAAATAGATATGCGATAGCGCATATCTATTTAATGTTAAATTTCTCGTAATGATTATTCACTTTTTCCCAACGTTCCATATTTTATATTGATTCGCAGCTCATGTGTAGATTGGCACCGCTGGTTGGTAGCGAACTTACAGAAAAGATCTTTCTGCCACGATTCTTAGACCTATGCGAAGATAATGATATGATGGTGAGGAGAATCTGCGCTACTCACTTTGGGGAAATGTGCATTGCTGTAGGAAAGGAGAAATTGTACAGCAAATTGGTAAGTCTTATTCATAGATATAAAAATGGAAGGTTAAAGAGTTCATGGGCATATTTTGATCCAGTAATAAATGAAAGTGGTACCATTTACTAATGTATGAATTGTATCTTAGATTCCTATGTTTATTGATCTGTGCGGCGATAGAATATGGAACGTGCGAAAAGCGTGTGTCGAGGTTATGATGCCGGTTTCTTGTTGTTTGACGGCCGAACATCGGCGATTATTACTTGCGGACATATTGGCTAAGCACTTGATCGATGATTCCAAATGGGTACGAATATCGGCTTTTCAGATACTTGGACCATTCATATCAACTTTCGCCAAGCAGTTCGCCGAAGTTACTTATAATAAGAATGATGAATTAGTGTATATCAGTAAGCAGGATAATCATCCCAGGTACAACAGCATACTTTTCTGTTATCATTGCAATTTAAATAAATTCATGTTAATCTAACTTGAATGCATGTTTGTGCAGTATATGTTACTCGTACGAAGGAATCTTTCCTATGAAGAGCACGATCAAAAATCAAATACCAGATATGGACGAAGATATGATAGCAAATACCAAATACAGATATAATACTAAAAGTCCATTTTATCTGCCTGTGATGAATGTGAGACATGAAGATGTTAAAGTATCGGAAGAAGATGATTCCATAAAAGAAGATGATTACCAAAAAACGGAACTTGACTGCCCAAAAGTATGTATAAATAAAAAAATATCTTACGACATATATCATAACATTGACATTTGTTAAAATTTTTTTATGAAGACTATAATAGAAGTTGTATTTTTTGTTTTAAATTTCTTTATAGTTCTAGAAATCATGATAGACAGTTTACCTTTTAAACATAAACGTTATTTTAAAATAAATTTGTTTTGTTAATAATTTCAATAAAACAAATTTCATATTAAAATTCTTGTTATGAATTCATTATGTATATGCCACTTAAAATTACTTAAATATAAAATTATATTTCTATTATTTTTTTATTTTCAGTCTTGGCGAGAAAGAATGCACCAATATAAAATAAAGAAAGAAACGCGTGATGCGGAAAAATACAATCCATTTTTATACTATTATATACCTCCGGATATACCACTGGATGATGAACTTACTCATGCCGCAAGGCAATCGGCGATGAATCGTAATAATGTCCCTAAAGCGGTGGAAACTGAACAAAATTCTACCGTAGAAAATAGTTCTTGCTCTTCCGAAAGTCCAGTTCCTGTCGTGTATTCAAATAATGATAATTCAAATATGAACGAGCAATTAAACGATGATTCAAATGTAAACGTTTATAAAATCACATTTTTTTCCAAAAATGTAGTTCCTCACGTGAATTCGAATAGAGATGATTCAAATATAAACGAACAATCAAACGATGATTCAAATGTAAACGTCTTTGAAATGATCAAATTCTTCGATAAACAAAAGGAAAAACAAGACGACGATAAACAGAAGGAAAAGCAAGACGATGATAAACAAAAGGAAAAGCAAAAAGACGAGTATATCTCTCCAAATCCAGTGCATATTGATAGAGTTATGCAATCTCGATGTCTAAAAAGAGAATTGGCTTTAAGAGAAAAGTACGAGAAGCGTACTAACCTAGAGCGAAAATTTTATATATATGACGAAGATTCTATGAGCAAGAGTGACGAATCTTGTAAGAATTTAAATGTGAAGCATAATAAACAAGAGATTGTACCTCAAGAATTAATTAATTATTATGTATCAATGGCCAATCCAAATCAATGCGTGTTCATGAGTGCCGATATTTCACATTATTGTGCCTTTAGTTTTCCTGCAGTCGTGCTTACGCTGGGCAAAGAGAACTGGCATTACTTGAAGAAGGCTTACCAATCGTTGTCGAGCGCGAAACACTGGAGAGTTAGGCGTACTCTAGCATCCAGCATTCATGAGATTGCCATGATTTTAGGCGAAGAACTCACTGCTACTGACCTCGTTCCAATTTACGATGGTTTTATTAAAGATCTCGACGAGGTCAGAATAGGTGTGCTCAAGCACTTTGCAACTTTTCTGAAAATACTCAAACCCATCGATCGCTGTCAATATCTACCAAGACTGAGCGATTTCCTTGCTACAGATAACGAATGGAACTGGAGATTTAGGGAGGAATTAGCCATACAATTGCTCGAGATTGTAAGTCTGTTCAGTCCGAGCGATGTGGCCCAGAGTATCGCGCCGCTGTCTTTCCAACTACTTGTAGATAAGGTTGCTGCTGTTAGAACCATCGCGCTTGAACTGGTATAATAATTGCACCTATCACATATATATCATAGTTCATAATTGTTTTAGCTATAAAATTCAAATTCCTTCAGATCACACGAATAATGTGCTACTTGTCCAACGAGGATGCTCTGGTAATGTCCCTTATTCACGAACTTCGAGAGACTCTAGTTCTAGACGCTAAAAAGTGGATACATCGGCAAACTTATGCGCTTGTATGTTCCCATCTAATTCGCAACAACGCGATCCCAGAAGAGAAGTTTTCTAAGGAAATGTTACCATGTTTGATAAGTTTGTCGTGTGATAGAGTACCTAATGTAAGGTTAGCCGTTGCGAGAACTATAGCAACGGATGTGATTGCGATGGGTGGTAAGTATTATTAAAGTATTATATTATTATCATAATATATCGCGCGCTAATTTAGTATATTGTATCTCATTTCGTATATTTTTATTTTTAGTAGATAATTTGGGAATAGGCACAATGGAAGAAGTGGAAAGAATACTTACGAAGATGCGTGTTGATGTGGACCGAGATGTACGAGTGTTAGCCGGAGGTGAAGAGCAGCAAATAGACATACTAGCTTATTGTTCCTCTGATGAGAATAACCAAGTCGAACAAGCAAGAAATATATTATTTTAATAGTGGTGTTATATTCTGATCTCATGGATCACGACGAAGTCACTGTGTGTGTGTGTGTGTGTGTGTGTGTGTGTGTGCGTGCGTGCGTGCGTGCGTGCGTGCGTGTGTGCGTGCGTGCGTGCGTGCGTGCGTGCGTGCGTGCGTGCGTACGTATGTACGTATACAATATCACAATATGCGCCTTGGTTCTTTTTTCACACAAGTGACTTCTTGTTAAATGATAAGCTAAAAGTGTGCAAGCAACTAGCTATGAACATCAAGTTTTGACTGCAATCTGACGTACATATATCAAATCTACCGAATAATTACAATTACAGATAGGTCAACGATGTTAAAACAACACTCAAAGTTATCAAATATAGCATTCACAATTTAAGTAGTCGAATGATAGGTAAGATTACAATTTGCATTGTTGACTGATTTGCGTCCTTTTAATCTAGGACAAAATTGTGAATGCCAATGTGCACGATATGTGACTATTGATACTGCTTATGTAACGATGCATAGTTAAGAACATTTATATGTATGCGTGAATACATGCGCACGAAGAATAGATGCGTTTTATCAATGTGATCAATTTGTATATGTAACGCTATGTGTTCTCCTGAATAAGTCAAATATTAAATAATTGAAGGCGTTACATTAGCATTGTCTTTCTCATTCGCTTAATTCATTTCACGAATGTTCGATTATACAATTTTCGGTACTATATCTTGTATCGTTATTTTCTAGCATTTTTTTATTGTACCTTAGTCAAGAGTGAGACTCAGCATTAACATCAAAATATAAATTAAATAAGACGTATTTTGTTTAAATCAGCAATTACGAATGTGTCATGCATGAAAATATTTTGCAAGTTATCAATAAATAATATGTCTGATAATTGACATATCTAAAAATATGTTCGAAAGAAAAATAGATTCTAATATAAATTATATCTGCATGCTAGAAATCTTAATTTTTATCAACAATTGTTTTTAATTATCAAATGTCCATTTTACCTTGCATTTAAAAGCAATCTTGGTGGATCTTCCATTATCCATCAAGTGTTTAAAAAAAAAATTAAAAATAAATTGTTGATGATTGAAAACTTATACTGACGACGTAATAATATTCCAATTATGATAAAATTTGCTGCATAAACATGTTATATTTGCTTTTGAATATTCTTTGATAAATAATTGCTTATAGAAAGTATGTCATCTAGCTTATTAATATGTAGATGAATTATACGTTGCTCATACAATACAATTCGATTCTTACGTTACGCCTAAATTGATAGGATAAAAATGTTAAATGGTCGACTGAATTTTATTAATATTTTTTCAAATCAGAGCATCACAGAAAACGAACGTAAGAAAAAATGTATTGTAGAAAACTTTATAAATATTGTACGATATCAGATTTTATAACATACACAAAAATGTACGGATTGCTGATAGAGCAAAGTACTGCGTCATTTGATTGGAAAAAGTAAGAAAGCGTTGTATAGATTCATATCTACTTGTGTGTGCATGGAAAGTATATATGCTCGTTAATATTAGACCTGTTCTTTTTGGCTGAACTTTTGCACCAGTTCATCTTTTTTCTTTTTTCCTTCTGAAGAAAAAAAGGAAGAAAACAGGTGGTGCAAAAGTTCAACTAAAAAGAGCCTATTTTGTAACACGATTATTAGCAAGGGGTAGACAATCGTATCTTGTATAAATCAATGTGACTTAGTGACATTGAATACGATGATCGAGCTGCTACGAACTTACTCTTTAATCAATGAATGCCCTCGTTATTTGTGAATACTGAAGGCGAAGAAGGAGATATTGTTTAAAATGCTGTATAATATATTATGTATTTGATAATGAGACGATGAGAAATATACATCAAACGATTTGTTATTATTATATAAAATGCAAACTGTGTACATGGATAATTAATAAGGAAGGAAGGTTCACGAGGCTGTAAAAAAATTTTGTTCAGTTTTATACGGCGATAACGTTTGTAACTTGCGAATTTCAAGAATTCCATCGTTCAAACAATCTTCCCGGGATAAATCGTCATTGATTGTTAATTGCATTTTTGTAAGTTTAAAAGTTCCTGTGTAAAATAAAACAAGCGCGTGATCCGAAGTGATAAAAATCTTTGTACAGAAATTATTACACTGAAAAAAGAACAGCATAAAATGAATTTCAAAGAATTTGATACTTCGCGAACGTTCCTTATCGAGAAATCATTTGAGATCCTTTTTCATGAAGCGCAGTTAGATGAATAAATAATTCTATACATTTTAAGCAACCGGAAGATTATAGTACCACATCAAATCACATTGCTGTTTTACATAATATTTCTTTAATAATTATGGTACTGACTCGTTGATACGTTGCAAAACATCGCTCGCCGATCGTCGTCTGTTGAAGGAGGAATCTTTCAAAATATTCCGAGGAACTTACTCGGGGGACAAGCCGGCAATTGGCATGCTTTCTCTTCCATCTCAGTTTCCGCATCATTACAGTCGTGCAGGCAATGCCGCCACCTGATCTGTCGACCCTTGCCGCAGGTGACGCTACAGCTGCTCCAGTCCATCCACCTGCCCCACTTGCGACGCGATTTCCTCCTCGTTCGATATTCTCCTCGCGCGAATCTCGAACCGTTAGAACGCATTTGGGATGTTCTTTTACCTGCCAAAATTGCTTCCTTTGCAAAGCGCTGGCGATTATCAGTGTTCTCAGCAATCTTGGATGTAGAACTTGAAATGTCTTTCTTCTTCACGTTCATCTTCGGTTCCTCCTTGATTGTGCGATTTTTACAAGAATCCCTTTCTTTTATAGAATTATATAGAATTTCACTACGATTGCTCACATATACTTGCAATTCGTTTATCTGGAAACGAAGGATCTCTACACTAAACTCTGATATAATCTGCAAGAAAGATTCCTGACAACAGTTTCTTACCTTGGCGATTAACTTTTCAGCAAGCTCCTTAATTTCTTCGATCGATCTTACAGCACGATTACCTTGAGTCCTTCTGTACCTTGTCTTCTCATTTTTCGTGTCTCCGATTCCTTCTTCGGTGTATTTGAAACGTGTCGCTTCCTTTGAGTTCTTATCGTTTTGTAAATACTTAGACATAACTTGTTGGTTTCTCTTCGCTCGCAACTTTGAGTCCTCCGATAATTCTACAGACATCTCGTTCATATGATCATACTTTTCTTTTTTTGTATTTCGATTTTCGATTCTCGACATGTTGGATTCAATCGGATGAGCTTCCATTTCGACTTCCGCATTATAGAACGATGTATTTTCAGAATCGCTTGTTGCCTGACCAGACACGTTTCTGGGATCTTGCTTCTTCAAAGTAATCTTTACTAGAACGTTATTAGCTTTCTTTTTTTCAGCGGAATCAAAATTCGGAGCAACATTTGGGTTAACATTGAAAATTTCATCGCTTGTATTATATTTCGGTAACATAATCGAGCAAGGACTAGTCCCGAATGAATCCGTCCAATTATTAGGACTGATAAACGATGATTTGTTCGTAGGAATTTTTTCGATACGAACATGCAATTCCGCTTTTCCAATGTGCACAAAAGGTAACATTACGGCGTTTTTTTGTCGCTGTTCTTTTGTCAAACTTCTATTTATTAATGACGCATCTTCTTTCCGATTAATTAAAGCTTCCGTTTGTTCGTTCGCACTGTCAATATTATTGTTGAAATCGCTATTTTCGGATTCTCTTTTTTCTATTTTCCGCAACTTGTCGATTGCTTTAGCACGCATTCTGATTTTTTGAGTATTTTTATTTCTTTTTTCTATAAATAAATGAGATAAATAGAAAAGAATTCGTTTTGAGAAACTAAAAATTCAGATTTGATTTTGTGTAGTATGTAATATATTCGCGATATATATATGTTGCATGTTATCTATGTTGTGTCTATCACATTCTATAAATTAAAAGTACATCTTTGGTTTTAAATACTTTCTTTGTAAAGGTTTTATTTTTTTATATAATTTTTAATATATTTAACTCTTAACTATTAATTAATTTAATTTTTATTACATGTCATTTAAATAACAACAAAATGATAACAATAAAATGATTTGGATAAAATAAAATGATAAGATTGCTTTAAAACATTTGTAAAAATAGGTAAAAACTATCCTTCTTGACACTCAGTAAATAATCATAAAAAGTGATAACGTGTAAATAAGGTACGCATTAAATAAAAGCACTTAATGTGCGTTTTATCACTTTTTACAATTATTTATTGATTATCAGGAGAGAAAGGATAAGCATAGTTTTCATCCATTTTTACAAACGTTTTAAAGCAATCTCATCATTTTATTTGTAATAAAAATTAACATGTCATTTCTCGCTTCTGATATCATAATTCTGTGTGGTTATGATGATTACTCAGGAGTTTTAAGGATTAAATTTATTTTAAATCTGTTTTAGATTAAAAATAAAGAATCTAGGTAAGCAATCTCTCTCTTCTTAATACTGCATCTAATTTTGAGTTTTATTTGATTTGTAAAAATATCTCTTATAACATATGTTAGGATTTAAATGACCATATTTAGGCCCAGTTTCACAACTCATTAACTTTTAACCGAGATTTAACAGAAATTTAACTTATTTTAAGTTAAATTTCTGTTAAAAGTTAACTATGAGTTGTGGAACTAGGCTTTAGTGAAATGAATATAATCTGATATATTTTCGAAATAAAAGAGAACATACTCAAGTTTGGATTTTTCGTTTTTTTCGTGACAAACTGATTGGGAGACTTCAAAGCACTTTGTGCTTTGTGCTTCTTATTTTTATTTTTCGTCTCAACGTTATGTTTAGAATGTCCAATATTTCCCTTCACGCGTTTCCTACGATGACCATTTTCCGACAAGATTCCTCGTTTATGTCGTTTGTGTGATTGCGGTACCATGGTATCCACAATGGTATTAGATTGGTTCTCATACTCCGAACGTGATGCTTTTAATGTCGCGTCACTAAATATGCTTGTCTCATCAGTCCTGCGCTGGAAATTTCGTGGAAGCAAATTCACGGAACTTGGTCTGCGATGAACAATCGGTTCATTTCTCTTGACGCGAATATGATTCGCGAGATTCTGATCGTTCATATCCTCTATAACTGGACCGTTAAAATCCATCAAAGTTCTTGTATTTAAGCTGGCGTTTTTATATCCTTCAAGATTTATATCTCCTGCTGCTCGAAATGGCAAAGTCTCGTTCGGGAATTCTGATCTGACAATTTCGAGAGCTTTATTTCCACGAAGTGGTCTTCCCTTCCAAAAACTTACGGAGGAATTATGTGCTACTTTGTCCTCTCGAAAATCTACAAAGTAAACATTTTTTTCTGGAAAAAATGCAGAGGATTGAGCATCAATTTTATTGAGCTTATAACCATCATCATCGTTGTTGTATGACTTTTTCATTAAACAACTTCTCAGAAGTAAAATCTTTTAAAATCGATTTTAACTTAAATTTATGAAGTAGAGAATAAAGAAAGTTGATAAAATCATGAATTATAATCATATGATTCTAAAATTCAGAAATTTATAAAGAATGGAATCGATCAGTTTGGCATCTAAAAAACTATTTATCATTTGTTCCAATAACATTTGTCGCCTTTGCAAGTGTATACAGAAGCATTCGGCACAATAGATAAAAAAGTTATACGAACTGTGATGACAGATACCTGGATATGTTTTATTTTCAATCACAGCGAAAAGCAGCGTCAATATCCAAACAGTCGAGTGGATTACCAATCTCGGCATAACACGATACGTTGGAAAGGAACCGATACAGAACGAGTAATCATGAGCGTTTTTCAAATTGTTTATAGGTGTTAAGTGATTGAAACGGACATGCCTTGTTACAACTCAACTTTAATCATTTATCGGCGAGAAAACAGAAACAATAACAGGACCCGAATTTACAATCGTATCTATATTCAAGTCGCATATAAAAGAATTATCAATTATTTATTAATTTATGTATTAATATCATTTATTATTAAACGGATTACGTCATCATAGATTGTTTAGACTAAAAATGGAAAAAGGATTCCGTTTTAAGCGTTATTCTCTTCTGTATATTTTTAAAAAGCATCATTCGGAAATTTTATTTATGCTGTTTATCAAGAAGATGTTTAATTACATTCAAGATAATTGCACTCGTTAAATTTAAAAAATCATTCATTCATTTAATATAAAAAATGCAAAACTCCTTTTCATTTTTATATAGAATTAAAAGTGCTCCTGTAATTCCTATAGTACATATCTCTAGTGTTATTCTGACACTGATTGTTTTCCCCACATCAATAGAATTGACATGTGCTGACTTCACAAATCCTTTGATATCGGTTTTTGCAAAGTTAGCACATTGTATTATACAGAATGTATCCGTACAGGGTGTATAAGTATGCTAAAGTGATTGCTGATACAAATTCAAGACACTAAAACTTCATATGACGATTTGTTGGAAACGGTTTTTCAAGGATACAATTAAGATATCAACGATGTTTTTTTAGACAAAATTTCGTTTTTTTTTTCAAAAATGTTAAAAACCGAATTGTAACTTGATATATGTTTAATGGATATGAAAAAAATTTATCTTTTGGGATTATACATTATCTTTTTATTCAATCAGGGACGGATCTAAGAATAAGCAAGACCCCTTTTTTTTATGAAAAAAAAAAACTGGTATGTCATTGATTTTTTTATGATAAATCCGCAGAAAAAAGCTCTCTAACATTTTCGATAGAACAAGCTATTTTCGAGATAAAAAATTAATTAGAATTCGTAGTATTAGCAAATGGACAAAGTTGTTTTATTTGATTATTACCCATACAGCATAAAATATTTTTTAAATGTTTCATATGTTCAAAGTTGGGGCTCTAGTACGAAAAAATTTATTTGCTCATAGCTCAAAAAAATGTGTAAAAATCTTTGATTTCTATTATCAACTTACGGATTATTGGAACGATTCGGATTGAGTGTTTCTAAAAAGTAATTCAATTACATTAAGCTCCAAAAGAAGTGACTTACAATAAATTCATTCTTTTTTTTTATGGATCTTCTGCGAATGAATTCTGATGTAATTCTGACAATTGTGCCATTGTTAGATGAATTCTAATGCAATTCTGCGGATGAATTCTGATGCAATTCTATGGAGGAATTCTGATGCAATTCTGCAATTGTGCCATCGTTGCCTTTAACATTTAAGTTACTGAAGCTGGTGCAAAATCTATTGAAAAGATTATCATTAAAAGGATAAATTCCTGAAACTTTAAATCCCGATTCAGCATTGGGTGTTGTTGCAAGTTACTTATAAGCGATATTGAATAGACAGACCACTTGATATTCAGTCATTCCTCTGGATGCTGTGTCATCCATTTATCGCACTCAATTGCAAATTTCGTTTTTAAAGAATTGAATATTGATATTGATTGATATCCAGCGGTTGCATTTTATGATTGCTATGAGGAGGAAGAATAAGTATTATTATTCTATTGTCAGCAAGCAAACCGAATAGCCTTCAAACTAATATGTGAAGAATCATTGTCAATTATAAGCAGAACAGGATCATTTTTCATCGGATGTGCATATTTTTTGAAGTGATGCATCCACATTAAAATTAAGTTCATGTTAATATAAGCACTGTCTGAAACCATATAAACTGAACCAGTTGGTCCATCTTTTAGTAATTCAGTTCAGGGCATTTTCGAGAATAGATGAAAACCGAAGGAATAAAATGACCTGATGCATTCATGCAACAAATGACCTGTGATTGTGATATCTGACTCTAATGATACTAATTCATCAACAACTTTTTTCTTCTTACTCGATATGACTTTTGGATTTCTTTTTGAAAATATACTCATGTCGACTTTTGGATTTTTTTTTTGAAACTTTTCTTCTCATTTGATATGACTTTTGGAATTTTTTTTGAAAATGTATTCATGTCGACTTCATCCATATTATAGATACGGTTAGGTTTAAATTTGTATTTATCATTTAATTCCAAGATTTTTATAGAATCTGTCAACTTGAATTTTGTTGAATCCTGTTGCTCCTGCTAAACTAACAGATTGGATTGACGCTCAATGTGTAAATCATCATGTCGAATAAGAAAGCTATCTAGCTATCTAGCTATCTCAATTGCGACCAGCCATTCTTACTGCAGTGTCAAAAAGATGAGATATTTTATTTGATTCAGCAAAGTCAAAAGCTAGCCTGCGAGCGTCATTAAAAATCAAATAAAAAAATAAATCACCCATCTTCTTACTTAATGATAGATGAATTGTTTTTCTTGAGCAACATCAAATGTAGACTTGAAACGTCCTTGAAAAAACACATGCATATGGAATCTTCAATCTTTTTCCCAATACAGATTCACTGATACCAATCTTCTCAGCTGCTTTTCTTTTGGTAAATCCTTTTTCAAGCAATTTCATTACTATATCTAATTGATCTTGAATAACGGATTTTCTCCTTGTATTTTATTTTTTATAGTTTCTTGACATCTTCTTAGATTACATCTTAAAATATATAAAAAATTAATATATTTAAAACAGTTTTAAAGCTGGAAAAACAATAAAAAGCGCAAACAATAGGAACAGGAAATAATAAATTTCAATTCTTATTAATTTGTTTAATAAATTTCAATCTATCAGAAATATATACTAGAATGGATGCTTTCTGATAGATCTCTTATTCCCTGTTCCTATCAATCCTATCGCCTGTGTCTTTCATTGTATTTCCGGCTTAAGTGTGTACATGTGTTTGAGATGTTGATTATCGTTTGTACTAAGGTTAATTTATGCAGCTTAAGCCTAGTTGAATCAACGTTACTTTGATTTTAAGCAAAACTTAAAATTTTCTCTATCTCGTTTTAAAACCGAAAAGAGACAGGAACTAAGAGTTTTAAGTTTCGCTTAAAATTAAAGTAACGTTGATGCAACCAGGCCTAAGTATAGATACCGCAGCGTACACTTAAGTCGATAGTTTTAAAAACTAATAGCGTTTTTAGCCCGACCGGTTTGCATCAATCTGAGTACTGATCGTGTAACTCTTTCTTTGGAGCGGAAAAGTGAAAAGTGAAAATTTTTATGTACAGTTGCTTTCCATTTATATCAATTCTCAGATAATTCTCACTTGTGACGTCATAACTCATTGTCAGTTGAATGCGCATTCCTTTTGCATTTTGACAAATGAGATTCAACTGAATTTTTATCTACAATCTACACAAAATTGAGACCATGTGCTTTAAGTCCGGTTGCACCAATGTTACTTTGATTTAAATTAAGAGACTTAAATTAATTCTATCTGTCTCGTTTTAAAGCTGAAAGAGATAGAGAGAATTTTAAGCATCGCTTAAAGTCAAACGTTGTAACAGGCCTTAAAGTGAATCTCGTAAACTCATTTTAAAAGAGATGAACCTGTGTTGTCATGTGATTACTTTTTACTTAAAGTAAGCAAATAGTGACGTCATTAATGTATGGGATATTCAGCTCATTTCTCTCAGAGTGAAACTCAGTTTCACTTATGTATAAATGGAAAACAACTTAAGTTGCTTAAGTTTAAGCAGACAACAAAAAGTATCTGAAATCGCGTCATAGACATTTTTTACGTTTAAAAAACAATTTAAAGACGTCTTATGTCACAATCTTAGACTTTGTGTGTGGGATATTATATATGTACACATATAAAAAATTTTCACTTTTCATGTTTCCGCCCTATAAGGGAAAAGTACATAATCGATATCCGATCCTAAGTTGAAAAACGCTTTGCTATTGGTTGATGTTACACGCTTTACCAATAGGAGAGCATGAAACGTCATTAATTCAATCCAGGTTATTGCGAACCTGATCAGGCCGAAGATGCCATAAATCTCAGTGTTAATAATAACCGGCACAACCTCAAATATTGTTATGCAATATAATAATGTTTTCAGCCCAACCGGGTTTGCACCAACCTGAGTTGGAAAATGCTTTACCATTTATTTTTTACGTTACTGGCTCTACTAATAGGAGAGCATGAAACGTTAATTCAACTCAGGTTGGCGCAAATACAGTTGGGCCAAAAACCATTACATTATAATATTACGTATAAAATATGTATACTTACTTCTTTTTTCTTCTTTAATTTGAGATGACATTTCCAAAAATCTATCAGTGATACTTTGTAACTATACGCGTATATTTGTCTTATTATTGCGCATAGAATTCCAGTCCAACCACCGTTTACTTTTTACTGGCATCCAAGCGCTACTAACCGACTAACAGTAACGAATTCCCATTCTTCCCCATGCATGGTGGAATCATCCTCCTCCATAATCCTCCCCTTCTCATTGAGATACAGAGGATATGCTGTCGCATACTCATCCAATGCATGCGTTTACTCCGAATGATTACTTCTGAAATTCAGTAAAATCCATTCTATAATGGTAGCAGTAATGAATTAAAGAGTAGGTGTAGAAATCGACTAATCATAATTGATTATCCTCCTCACATTTGACTATGATTAATTAATTTCTACGCCTACTCCTTAATCTACTACTGCTCATTATAGAATGGGCTTTGCGGAACAAATTTATAGTGAATTCAATTTTCTAGTAAGAAATCCGTTCCGTCGTTCTGATCCGTATATATGGGACGGCACTCTCAGATTATTCTCTGGTATTTTGATATTTTTGTTCCATATAAGTAAATAAACATCATAAATAAAGTGAGCAGTTAACTCGATCGACAGATGTTTTCGTTTTTATTTAATGTAGATTAATTTTAATTTCGGTTTAACTTATTTTTTTATCTTTTAGTCTTAAGAATTAAATTAGGTAAAGAATAAATTAACTGAGATAAAAATTAATTTATATTAGTATAGAAATAAGCTAGAATTGTTTAAAATAAAATATCTACCAAGTATGTAAATATGAAACTGGAATTTATCAATAGATGGCCATAGCTGTCAATGTAGTTGCCGTCAGACGGCGCCATTGTCGCCATTTCCTTGTTCTGACATCTGACAAAGATTTTCAATTCACAACAATACAAGTTTCATATAACAACATAGTTTGTAATAGCGTTGAACATGTCGAATTTTGTTCCTGGAAACTACGATTTGCGGACAGCATTGATTTTCTGTTTTGAAGAAAACTGCTGTAGAATCGCATCGAATGCTTGTCGAAGCTTAGAGTGAGCATGCTCTTGAATCACAATGCTTTGAGTTTAAAAAATTCAAAAATGGCGATTTTGAGAAACGAAGAACGTGGAAAATCACCGAAAAAGATTGAAGACAGCGAATTGCAAGCATTATTGGATGAGGATGACGCTCAAACTCAACAACTCGCGGGTCAATTGAATGTGACACGAGAAACCGACTCCATACGTTTGAAATCCATGGGAAAGATCCAGAAGATGGGAAAATGGATTCCACTGAATGAAAGACAGCAGGAAAACCGAAAAATCACTTGCGAAATGCTGCTCGTCAGGTACAAAAGAAAATCATTTCTCCATCGAATTGTGACTGGCGATGAAAAGTGGATATATTTTGAGAATCCTAAGCGTAAAAGATTATGGGTAACTCCAGATGAACCATCGACATTGACTGCAAGGCCAAATCGCTATGGACAATGCTCTGTGTTTGATGGGATCAGAAAGGTGTTCTATTATGAACTGCTAAAACCTGACGAAACCGTTAATACTGAACGCTACCGACAACAAATGATCAATTTGAATCAAGCTTTGTGTGAAAAACGATCGGAATGTCAAAAAAGGCAACACAAAGTGATTTTGCTTCATGATAATGCACCATCACACACATCAGAACTGGTCAAGGAAACGATTGAGGCATTTGGTTGGGAAATACTTTACATGCGACTTACTCACCAGACTTAGCTCCATACGATTACTTATTTGCATCGATGGGACACGCACTTGCTCAGCAGCGCTTCATTTCTTACGAAGATGTACGAAAATGGCTAAATGACTGGTTTGGCTCAAAAGAGCAACAATTTTTTTGGCGTGGCATCCATAAATTGTCAAATAGGTGGAAAAAATGTATAGCTACCGATGGGCAATACTTCGAATAAAATATTTTTTATCATTTTCATGCAATAAACGTGTATTTTCTATTAAAAAATTCTGGTTTCATATTTACATACCTGGTAATAATATACAGGTATATAATTTTTTAATCAACTTTACGGAAAAACTTTAAGAGACAAAAATCTGAGTGAAAGTCATTTATTTTCTTCTCGTAGAATTTTAAAACTTTTTTTAGAATTTTTTAACTTTTTAGTACTTTTCTTATTTTCACTAACATAAGAAAATACGATATTAAAAAATTCTAAAAAAAAATGATCAGATCTTTATGAGAAGAAAATAAACAATTTTTCTCTCGCTGTTTTTTTCTGTAAAGTATTCTGATAGTATTTGAATAAAAAATTATTAAACATCAATATTTCGCGATTTTTAGTAATTAATATCTCGTTAACTATTGCGAAAATTGCATAATGGCAGAAGATTCTTTGATTCAATTTAATCTGTTCTATTTACACAAAAGCGTTTGAAAAAACTTACGAGACACTACAATTCTCGCTGTTTTTAATTATTTTTCTCGATACATCAAACATAAATCTACTAATTAATTTAATAATTTTATTAATTAATTCAATAGTTTTATTACTTAATAAAATAATGTACTGAACTGATTAAATTAATTAAAGGGTCGAAAATATTGAAAGTCAAAAAAAGAAGTTTTTATACCGATCAATAAAATAACATGTAATTTTATGGCTAGTTTGAAATCTAGTAATCTCGAACGATTATCATAAAATTCTAGTTTCTTTGGAATCAACAGCAAGTCCCTAGGCGAATTATTTTGAGCTATTGCACCAGATAGCAGCGATCGAATTGATTCTACCTTACATTTTTATGAGAACACGTTTGCAACTAATTTGCAACTGTTTCGGTTCGACATGATTAATACAATTCGCCTGATATCTCGACAGAGCCTTCCTCAATTTCGTCGATTTCACAAATGGTGAGATTAAAACTGTAAATGAGACGGTTACATAACCTAAAATTTATCTCATTTTTACCTTTTATTGAGGACCAAACAAACCTTGATTAAACTCCGATTAGTGAGTTTGAAAACATTAATTCTGTTAAAATTGCTTGCAGTAATGTTTTTAGCTTTTTTTATATATTAAGTGTAGTATAAAGAAATCCATTATTTTTCCATTCAATTTCATGCAAAAATAATGGATTTCTTTTTACTACACCTAATATTTCATTTGTTGTATTTATTGTATTTAGTGTTGTCCGACAAACGGAATCGAGCGCAGTGGCAGCGACAGAAACAGCAGCAGCATCACCACCACCACTTTCTCCATCTGATGTTGAGAAACCGGTACATCCAAAAATTGACAAAATAGCTAATGATATCACCGCTCTCAATCTGATAGAAGTAGCAGAGCTTAGCGAGTTATTAAAAAAACGATTGAATCTACCAGATGCACCTGTTATGCCTGTTGGAGGATTTGTTGCTGCATCTCAGGTAATATCTATCTCTTATATATGTATTCTTGTATGAGTCTTGTTCTACAGAATATAGTTACAAAAAATAGAGAAGTTTTATTTAATTAACTCTTGAGCTGATGTTAAACTCTGTAACACAGTTACTAATAGCAAATTTGATTGGATGCACTTAGTATACACTGTATACACTGGTATACATTAAAGCCATCATATATAAAATAATGGAAAGATATGTTTATAAATAAACAAAATAAAGAAATCAATTAAATCATGAAATACTCAATACATTTTATTGTAGTATTAACTAAAATATATATTTCATAGTTCGAAATATTTGCATTTCATTTTTATACTCAAATAAATCAATGTACAATAGCTTTAATATGCACACTAATGTTTCCAATTGAATTTGTCATAACACTATAAGATTCATTTAATTTGTGTTAATTAAAAGGCACTAATTAATTTAAAAAAATCAAATGACATAACTTTTATAAAAAGTAAATATTAAGAGAGAGAGAGAGAGAGAGAGAGAGAGAGAGAGAGAGAGAGAGAGAAAGAGTATATTTTAATAAAAAATTTATAGATGTAACATAAAGGAAATTAAATTGTTTAACATCGTTTACAAAGAAATTTAAAATTCAGTAGATTCATTATCAGCTCTGAAGAATTAAAAGATAAGTGATAGAGAATAGAATTGGACTTTTTTGTTATATGTCAAATCTTTTAAATAAAATTTAAACAAACAATTGTAATTTTTTTGTTAGGAGGAAGAAGAAATGGAACAAAAGCAAGTACAAACGGAGTTCACTGTTAAGTTAATGGCATTTAATGAGAAACAGAAGGTAGCGCTAATCAAAGAAGTGAAGAACTTGTTGCCAGACACAAATCTTGTTCAGGTGAATCTTTTAATCTTTGAAAATAATAAAAATAATAAAAATGATAGTATTATTACATAAAAATTGTCTCGTATAAATAGGCCAAAAAGTTCGTTGAAAGCGCACCTACAATAGTGAAAGCGGATATAGCGAAAGATGAAGCTGAGAAATTGCGAGATGCTCTCACCAAGGTCGGTGCTACAATTCAAATTATATAAATCGTATGTGTGAATACACATATTGTTACGTAAATATAATGTTATAATAAAAATTTATATTCACTTACACAACACACCTTCTTCCTTTACTTCTATTAAAAATTATGTTCTTATTTTTATTGCATATTTTGCCATTAATGAAATTTTAATCATTGATTAAAAAATTTTTTAATATTTTTCTATATTGTGCAATACCTTATCCAAAAAATACTGTATTAAATATAAAATGTTGTACAATATAGAGAAATAATTGATATATATATATATCAATTTTATATATATATATTTTTTATATATATATATATATAATATATACTATATACTATATATATATATGTATCTATATACAGTATTATTGTTTTTGCAATGTTATTCTCGTTAATTTTAGATTAAACTTTATCGCGATTATCTGTGCGGAACAAATATTCGCTAATAGATAAGCGATTAAAATATAGAGATAAAAAGTTATATGAAAGAATAATAAGAGATTGCTATAAATAATAATTTATTAACTACATTTGATATTAGTAAGATATCAGTGAACTGAAATGTGTTTAATAAGCGAAGTTTAAAATATTGCTCGTTCAAATGTGCGAACTTTTATTTTTTTTGCGATAAAAAAGGAGCGCAATCAAACGTAGAAAGGTATTCTCATGATATTCGCGAATTGAACAAATGGCGCTGCGGCGACCATATCGATAAAGCAAGTACCGTCTCATATGCTCACCGGGCCCTGTTTCTTCTCGCATCTGTAATTCTTGATAAAATTCGCAAAAATTCCAGACACTTTTATTCCGCTATGCTCTACACTCATCTCAGCTAAGTCAGAGTATCGAGACAAAATTCCCATATTCAAGTATGCGGTCAATCGATCGTTAACCGGAACCCAAATCGAGCCAACATCAGCGACGCGACGGGACGGTACTGCTGGCCACGACTACTGCCACGATGGCCGAGGAGACTGACACAAACGATAACGCGACGATGGAAAGTATAGTGCAAAATATATCGGAGGTGCGTACTCGTGTGGCGATTAACGGGTTTAGCGAATCGCGACGATCGGCGACGTGAGTGATCGCGATCGCGCGTCGTGTCGTGCGACAACGGCGCTCGTAAGGTTAACCCAGTAGGTGTTTCTTCGATTTTGACAGGTCGGTGGCACCGGTGACTGCGACGACGGTGGCGATGGTTCGCCGAGCACGACGACAGGCGAGGTGGGTGCGTTGCAGTTCCAGGCGTCGCAGGTGATCGCGCGGTTGGAGCGGGCAGTGGAACGGGCGGCCGACGGCGGCGGCACCACGTGGAACAATCCCTCAGGATTCCTGACGCAGCCGAAGAAACCAGACGAGATATTGGCGTTGATACAGGTGTGGTGGTGTGGGCCGCGTTTACGCGCCTACATTCGGTCAGCGGAAACCGACGCATGCGATTGGAGCACGGCCAACTTGATTACGCGTCGCTCGTTGGTCACTGCTGATAGTGCGACTGCCACGATAATTACATGTCACGTGGGAGCTGTGTTTAGTATCATTCTTTGTTGTTTGTATACAGCTCACGTGTGTCGTTGGGAAACGACGTAAATTCGAATTTCTGATTTGTCACCACTTCCTCTCATCGTAGTTGTTTTTGCATCACTATGTTTATTACTGGTTTTCATTTTTTTTTGTTTCTTTCTTCTATTTATTGTTGTTTTTTTTCTTTTTTTATATTTTTATATCTTTCAAATCGTATTTTCGAAGTTGTAACACACAGATAGAAATTTATTTCTAAACTTTGTATCTTAAGGAGTAAAGGTTTATTTGATTTTTGTAAAACTGAAAGCTTTTTGAATCTAGAATAATTTAGGAAACAGAGAGGATCAAAGATAGAAGATCTCGATTCGTACAATCGCAAATGCGAAATAAATTCGCTCTTATTCATTTAAAAATAGGAAATAGAAATTATACAATCCGTGTTACTGCAGCATATATAATTCTGAAAAAATGTATGCATTTTCTTCTTTAGTTAATTTTCTCTCTGATATTTTTGATTTGACACTTTTTTTAGTCTTAACTGAAACATGAGTCTCGGTGATTCGGAGATTTCCTAATTTTTAAATAGTAATTATTTGTTTATATTATATGTGTTTTGCAATTTTATTTTTCGCAGTTTTCGCAATTTTATTTTTCTGAAAAATTCTTTTAAAAAATAAAACTAATAATAAACTTTCTATTTATGAGATTGTATTCTCGATATTATTCTTCTTTAAAGCTTAAATAAAGATTTTGTTCTTTTGTACTTTATATGTATTTTTGATTTATTACTATATTTGTTGATTATTACTAGGAGATTATAGATAATAAAAATTTATGTTCTTGTGTATAATTCAAGTATAAATTATAAGATACCCATTTAAATTTTATCAGTTCTTTAACATCGAAAAATGTATGTTTCTGTTACGGTTTAATAAACTAAATACTGTTTCCATCGTATATATTAAGCTAATGTACATTAAATCATGTTTAGACACGCTTATATATTAAATGATATATTAAATGATATATTAAATGATATATTAAATGATATATTAAATGATAAATTATTTGATATATTAAATAATATAAATTAATTACAAAAAATATTTCCTCTTTATTATGGTGAATTAGGTCACTTGCATTATCAGATTAGCATTAATTAACACATCAAAGGCTGCTTTATATAAAATAACTAAATACAGTACAAAAACATATAATTAACTTTGACTATGAAATAATATATGTATATCCTATTAATTAATATGATAATATCATTATTGTATACTTAATTTAAAATATTTATATGTTTTTACACACCTATTTACAGCTTTTAATATTCACAATAATTTAGTGTAATGCAAATGTGACCAAATTCGTTATTAGATTATTTATTAAATATGTAGCTTGTGTTATATAAAAAAAAAGAATTAATTATAAGAAGCTAAAAACATAGATCTCCTCACCAGAAATTTTTGTTTAGGATTTGGTAGTTTACGAGGATGCTCCGCATCCAGCCGAAACAGGATCTACAGATTCGCCTATCAATCAGATCACCCCTTTGCCAGCTTTAAGCGAAGCAGCGAAATTGGCCTTAATCACGCACACTGTTTCGGCTTACGCGGTAGCGCTATCGAAACCACACGCGCAGAAGCTCGCGGGTCGTCTCGCAGCCGACACGACGAGATGGCTCAGCCACATCTTTCGTTTCGTGGACTGCGCGTCCTCCTTTCACGAAGATCATCTCGAGGGGCTGGTCAGGGTGACCCGACTAGCTTTACATCGGAAATACCCACGTTATATGGAGGAGGGCTTCACCGCCCTCGTGTCTCAACCTCCTTTGATTTACAGCTCCGTTGCTGCACCCATGGGTGTTGTTCAGCATCTGTGCAGACAGGTAGCACTCCTCGATCCTTCTTTTTAAATGTTGGAGCTGAATATAAAAATTCAATTCAATTTATAAGCTTGAATATTACATTATAACACAAGAACATTTGTAAATATTAATTGTTTGTAAACAAAGAAAGTTGTTTAAAGAAAGAATCTCTGGAGAAACACTGATTGAACGTATACAACATTAAAGATTTATTGTACTTTTGCAGCTTTCCTTACCGCTTCATTGCATAAGACCAATCCCGCATAACACTATGTTCGGATCGAGACATACTATGGATGTCTCAGCGCTGGAACGACGCTTAGCAGAAGACACTCAATCAAATAATGTAACGCCATTGCTAGTCCTAGCCGAAGCCGGTTCAGTACTAACGGGCCATTGCGATAATATCACGCGATTACGAGCAATATGTGACAAATATAACGTCTGGCTGCATCTCAGAGGACATTCGTTAGCTGCACTAGCGCTGAACAATTCGGCGAAGGATTTGGTAAATATTTATATAGTTTATCGTTAGTAAAGTTTGAAGATCTTTAACATCATCAAACACTTTTGGAGAATTTTTCTAAAAATCTCTTGATATTACAGCCATCGAAAATAGCGGACAGCATTACATTACCGCTCGGAACATGGCTCGGTATACCATCGCTACCAGTGGTCGTATCCTTCCACATTTTTCTTTAATTTAACAGAATAACTATATAATGTAAATATAATAATTATTTATTAAATTTTTTAAATATATAAATATAATAATTATTAATTTAAACTAGAATGTTAGAATACTCCAAGATTCCTAAGATATTGTATATCTCTCATTTACTTCTCTTATACTTATAATCGCTATGACTTTAGTTATATATTCCTTTAGATATATATTCCTTGATATTTAATTATCTGTTATGTATTATATATATCACACTAATCAATCATTGCCGATTTTCCTTAATTTTTATTTACAGACTTTGTACAGATTAGCAGATATTAAAGGAGGAAGGCCCACTCCGAGAGATACTACTCTGTCATTAGTTTCAGGATTGATGGCGGATTCCTTGTCGAGACGATTGCCGACTTTGCCTTTGTGGACTGTTTTACAGGCTTTGGGTCGAGACGGTGTACATAATAGATTTAAAAGATGTTTCTTGGCTGTGGAAGAGTTGTATAATAAAATTAAAGGGTTCTCTTGTATTAGAATAGTGGTGAGTTTTTATAAAAGAATGCATATTCCAAAAGAAAAAAGCATCCTGTTGATTGTCAAAAATTTATCATTTATTTTCTTTCAGAGTCAACCGCCTGGCGGCGAAACGGAGTCCTACACTTTAAGTGAATATCTAGCAAACCCCGTGAACAATTTACAATTATTTGAAGTAGTAGCCAACGCATTAGTTTTCCAATTCGTATCTTCGAATGGGGATCTTCAAGTCACGGATCGCGTGCTGCCTTATTACGATAAGTTGAATTCCTGGTTGGGACAAATTCTTCAAAGAGATATTGACAATATACAAATAGAACTTTGTGATATAGAACAGTGCGGTATCGCGATTCGCATTTGTCCATTAGAGAATCCTGATCAACCACCTACAAGCGAAGATATAGATAATTTAATAACCTTTCTTGAGCAACAAATAGTAAGGATATTTTGATAAGGACATTTTGAATCACATTAATCCATATTCATATCGGGTGTGAAATAATAATCGTTATGATTCATTGATTTTTTTTTATGAGATTTTTTTTATGAGATTTTTTTTTAATTTCATTTAGCAAATTTTCTTCTTACATTTAACATTGAAAGAAGGGATATGACGCATTGTCGCAATTACCTACGACGGTAAACGTAAACTTGTTAATAATACAATCATAATTTCGTTCAACAGGAAATATTGCTGGCAACAGTGGAACATAAAGATACCTTCTTACGTTTAGTCTCAGAAAATGATTATTTACATTTAGTGGAAATGCCAGGTTGGGCCGGTCTGGGAGGTGTGCGTTATGCTCCACCTACCTGGATTCAAGTTATGACTGATCAGTCAAAAGAAGAATTGAATAAACTAAATACACAATTGGTTGAAACCCTGCGCAGCACGGATGCCGCATTTTCTCTCGGGGAAGGCGCGGATGGTTTAGCTTGCGTGCGATTTGGCATGGTAAC
>NW_017259583.1:3065440-3086971 GCF_001594045.1 Atta colombica | reverse complement strand
ATTTATACCTTCTCTTTCATCGAATGATATTATTTCCAGATGTGGCTGAATTATTGTCTTTAGTCTTACAAGTTGGCCAGGAAGTGGAAGCTAGTTCTAAAATGATGGATACTATCTCCGAAGTAGTTAAGAGAGGTATCGAGACGGCGCAAACAGATTTAGAAAGAGAAAACGCAGAGAAACTGTGGCAGGAGGGTATTCTCAGGCATGTCCCCGTAGTAGGAACTTTCGTCAATTGGTGGAGTCCTATTTCGAAGGAAACGGGTGTCCGCGGCCGTAGTCTAAACTTGCAAGCTGGTAATTATAGTTTTGATATAACAAACATTTATTTATCGTATCATCATATTTTCCTGAAGAATAGAAATATTTAGGATAATCGTGATGAAGATTATTTTAGACAATATTTATTAAAATAGGTGTCGTGGAAAGTACGGAAAATATCTACAAGTATCACATGCAGCTGCAACCTAATTTCACAAATAGTAATGGTTCTGGCGCCAGAACTCCGCCTCAGCCTTTAGTGCAAACGCCAGTTGGTGCTAACAGTCAAAGTCACAGTCGATCGTCAAGTCATTCTAGCCTGCAAAGTGGTAAGAATATACCTTTAATAAGCAATGTCAATTCTCAGCTTCAAGTAAAGGAAGAATCCACGCAAACAAAGTCGTAGTAAACATTGTACTACTTTCGATGAATCAATGACACATGGTTTCAAGTTGTTAAACTTGGAATAAAAATGCTTTTTCTGAAACGCTAAAACGTTTCCTCTAGGAGGTACAGTCTTTATTATCAAAATATTAGACTGTAACTTGTATAACTTATCGATTGGGTTAAATAGAACGAGATACGTGTGACGGTTTAATTTTATCTTGCTGCTGATACTTTTAACTGGCTGTTTCTCGCCGAAAATATTTCTTGCTTTTAAATATATAAATAATGCCTTTGCATTTTCCTCAAATTTCGTTGACTTTTTTTATTATTTGTGCTATTAAACGAGCATGATTTAATCATGGAGTGATCCGTGTACTTACTAGATTGATTCTACATAGCAGCCTCGCTCTTATAATTAAATTCATAAGTTACTGAAGTACCTCTTGCGGGCACAATAGCCAAAATAAAATAATTTTCTCTTCTAATTGATTATCTCTTCTTCTCATACTTTATTAATACCAATTCGATAGCTAATCTATAGAAGAATATATTGCAAGAAAATTATTTATTGTTATTAGTTTTTCTTTGTATAATATTACACATTTTAATTACTAGCTCACTAGCTAGTAATTAAGATGTATATTCAATTTTTTCGTCATTAAAAGAAATTATTCTTTATTCGCGAATTTTTGTTTCTTTTAAATTGCTCGCTAATTTTCAAATTGATAGTTCATATTTGTTAAGTTTTATGTCTTATTAAGCACAATATTGCAAGTAAAATAATAAGAACCTATATAATACGTTTACTTTATCCATTAAAAATAAGCTATATGTACATTTTACCTTTTATGAAGGAGATTTTGAAAATATTTGAATGAAAATATATAATAGAAAAAAACGTTCTGAAAGAAGTAACAACTTGCCAAAGAAATTTATATATATTCACCCATCGAAAAAAAGTCCGTATTGTTGCTCTTGTATTATGTAATTGATGATAACACCAGGGAAATATTTCAATGATTAAGATCAATAAATAAATTATACTGCATTAGGAGATTATTCATAAATTGTTAAAAAATATCGAAGATGCAAATCAAGCCGTATGTATATTTATGTACCAAACTTGTAATAAAGTATTACTAATGAATAAATAATATAAAATGTGAATTAAATAAAATGTGAATCGAAATCTTCTCACATATTATGTAATAGATACGGCGATATGATACTAATGCAATAATTATGGATCTTATGTTTTTATTTCTCTTTTTATAATATTCATGTTCCATTACAATAGGAGGAATTAAATTCAGAATATGGCAATTAGACACAATCGTAATATACAAAAAGTGGTATCGATTAACGAGCTTCGTTCATCTCCTACACATCTCCGAGATAAGTCTCTTTATATTACATCAAAATTCGCATAACCGCACATATAAAGAAAGACGCAATAGAACGTTATAACTTATGTAAGTTCTCTGGAGTATAGTCGAGTAGCCTCTACATATACTTTGTAAATAAATCTCTTTCGCGCAGTGAGAGAGAAATACGCAAAAAAGAGAAGATAGTATTTACGTACTATCTGTATACTTTCACTAATAGATGTAGCGAGAGATACGTCAGGAATTAAATTAAGAAAATATCGAACAAAAGATAAACACACACAAACCTATGACAGAAATGAACATTCCATCACATCCTATGCCGAACACGTGTAAAATATTATATACTTATGCAATATACAAATATACGGAAAAAATATTAGAGCCCTGGATTCTTCGACGTATCCAGTATCAGTCTTAAAGGGTGCACAAAAGCTTAGGTCTCCCGTGTTCCTTTCCTTTTTCTTTCATCCATATCTGTCGATGTGCGTATAATATTTAATCGAATTCTGCGAAATTTTTTTTTGATTTTTCGTTTATTAATTATATCATCCTTTTTTTTTCTGCGATGAAAAATTGCCGTAGGCCAAGAAAATGCTCCGATTCGAATGAATTCCTCATTGTCATATATCATTACATTACTCCCATTATCTCTGAAAATAATGAGTTTCCGTTCTTTCGCTCTCTTCCTCTCTCACGCACCATATATGTATATAATAGACGTATACACTCGCTCACATATTCTCTTTTTCTCTCAATCATCCTGATCTCCTTTCCTCTTTTGTTCGTATTTGTTGCGCAGATGCTCTCGCCTTCTTTTATACCACATTACATTTACCGTATAAAAATGATGAATAACTTAAATGCTGCTTTATTCGTTAGAAAAACTGGTGTGCAATGTGCCTCAGACTCTCGGTTCTACTATAAAAATTGACAAACGATTACAATAAAGGTTCTGTTAACAATCATCTAAATTACAAATTCTCATATTAAGAGTTTAACAATGTTTTCTGTGTTCTAGATTATTTTAAAATACGTGTTAAATGGGTTCCTCGATCGCCGATAAGTCTCGTCAATTTTGCCCGAATCATTGAGCACGGGTCAAATGTCTTCTAGCAGAGAAATATTTTAGCACAATTTTCTCATCAACTAACAAACGACGTGTTTACTTGCAGATTTTTCTGAACAATACTATGTTGATCCCGTTTTTGCGCGCTTTACTGTAAAATTTCGAGTAACCAAGATTATATAGTATCTGAAGACGTCCATCTCCAGTGTTTTATGAGTTATTAAAAAAAAAAAAAAAGAAAAGAAAAACAATAAAAGTAAAAAAAAATAAATTGTATTAAATAAATAAAAATAAAAAAATTTTCATTTTTCTATTGTAAATCAATACTGTGGCGGATTTCAAAAAATGAAAAGTAAAAATACTTACCAAATAAGAAAAATAATCGAGATGCACAACAAATACATATTACGGATACAGCGCATATCTGTGCTAAAACACTGAAGTTGGATTATATTTGTAAACTTTCTCAATAAGCAATTTTTCTCTTAAAATCTAGAACATGTATCGAGGAGCAACGACGCACTAATATAGCTTTCGTACGTATTAATAGTGACGATACAAATATTCTTTGAGAAAAAAGATTCCTTTTTATGTGTCTTATCTTTTTTTTTTTCGTTTTCTTCAAATTGAGCCAGGTTAAAAATTTGGCAAGAGATCTTATTAATGAATGTACACAACTTTATATACTGACTAGGATACTTCTTCATCTCCAAAATGAACAAAATGATATTCGTTCATTTGCTATTACGCGCACGTGGCCGCGTTCGCACATTTATATATTTATCGTCGAAACTTAAATTAGCATTTAACTAAACTATATGCTACTAGTCTACGAGCTATCGCTCTGTAATAAATATTACAATTATTTACATTGGATTAAGTTCTTTTTGCTATTCACGCTCTTAAAATGCTTGGTATTGCGATTATATAATTGATTTTTACTCGACTAAACACAAGCCCTAAGAAAATCCTGGAAAGTAGTTTGCGTTAAATGCATATATTCCTGGAATGGCACGATTTCCCTTTCCGCAATCGAAAGTCGTGGTTAAATTGTCAATAAAAAAAAAATGGCAAAATGCTTCCACGTAAAATCCGTAATAACATCTAGATTCGGTTTTATCACACTTTTCACGTTTACTCAATAATCTTAAGTGTTATTGTTTTATATACAAACTTACTGAATTATATGCGGATGCCAGTACAAAATCATTTGCGATTGTTGAAAATCTCTATCAATTCTTACAACTTTTAGTAATCAATTATAAAGAGAAAGAGAGATGTACCGAATATTATCGGAGATAGACATCCGTGATAATTGAAAAAGAATTGTCAATATCCAACCGGACACTCGTTGATACTTGTAATAGTAAACAACACTTGACCAATTGGCTATTATTCAGGCACAACATTTACTTCTCCGATACTTGGATTTGATTCAACGAGTACCGAATAATCGCCAGATATATTCTCTTTGTCTAATATACTCGGTATATCTCTGATGTTAGAAGATCTCAGGAAGACTGCGCTCCGCAGAAAATTCATTCTCGACTCTTACAAAGTATAATAAGATTTAGTTTTTTGAGACAGATTAATTTTTCCTTACTGTCTTTAAAAAGAGTATTTTTAACTAATACCGCCTGTAGAAGTATGTTTCTAAATATCCTTTTATCGATACGTTGGACATCCTTTCCTTTCCTTTTTAACTCTTTTTCGTTTGCACATAAAAATTGAAAATCCATAACGCCTGTGCTACCACTGTCTTTGTACTTAAAAAGTATATTCGCCTGAGCATTGGCAGTATCGAGCGTGACCTATGATCAATCGAATTCTGCCAGAGTAAAAATTACCAGACATTCGTGCGGTAACTAGATGTATATGTATACGTTTTCACACACATATAAAGTATATTAAATATCTCTCACGGAAAATTCAACATAGATTCGTTCGGTTAAAATGTAAAAAGTATATAAAAATCGTATATTTCAATAGTTCCTTCATCGTCTTTTGGTGTCTCCTTTAAGTCGCGATATCTAACTCCTCGGTTAAATATCACACGCGAAATTAACGGCTAATTTAGAATGAACAAGCGAGCAGTATCTCTGAAACGATATCAGTGTAAAACTTCGTGAAGATTTCTTTCGTGCATGTTCGTTCATGCAGTTTTCCAGTCGGCCAACAAGCAATATAATTGCATACGTTTAAGTATGCATTCCAGCCTGTCCTTGGATACTTCGCGCGCGGTCTAATCAAAGAACGCGATAACAAAGAGGGAGAATAACATAGAAGGACGTACCACAATCACTGTACATGATATACAAATACAAAATCTCGGATATAAAGTATGTCTCACACAAGTTCCTAAGTTCTCTAAAAATTTTTTTTCATCCCTTCCCCCCCATGATTTCTCTCACTTTTATCGCAGGTCTCTGAAATCAATTTACTGTTTTCTTTTTCTTTGTTATTTTATAGGAACTCCAAATCGCATGTTCTGAATTTTGTTAAAAGACAAAACTCTCTTTGTCAACGATGCTTCTATTCTGCAAATACTCATACTGATTTCGCATCTTCTCTTCTTTTTCGACGATTAGAGTTCCGTTACAGCATATAGATTAGGATCACTACCCTGTACTTGACTCAGCGTAGCCACCGTCGGCTTCTCCTGCCTTCCCTGCGCTCGATTATATGTACCGTACATATTCGGCACCGTGTTGTTCTGCGGTGTGGTACCGTTGAACTGGCTACGCGAAAAATTTCTATCCAAAGTTCTGACCTGATCTTGCATTTGATCTTGAATGCGAATATTAGGCGCTTTGTTCCGCACCAACGATCGAAACTGATTCATATTAGTCTGCGAGCGCGACTCGAACTCCCACGTAGGTTGCTGACTCGCGGGATTCGGTGGAAGCGGTCGATTTTGATTCCAGGCCTGAGTCGGACCCCTCTTTAGATTGGCCAGATTCTTCGGATCCAGCGTTTGTGTCTTTCGCGAGTCCTGAAAAGTGGCAAGATGCGCGGGCCCGTGCGAATTATGAGACAGGGTACCGGTGAAGGAAGCCACGCTAGGCGTCCAAGGTGGTTCTCTACCTGTAACATGAAATATAATAATACAGATGTAAAGAATGTTATATACGCGTAAGAGTATTAATTTTTGCATTTACCGGGCCCTGCGGGGGCGTGCCCTCAGTAGAAGTCACTAGATTCTAGCGTCTTGCACTGTTTGCTCAGAGTCGCGTACTGGCCAGGTTGATCTCCGAGTCCAGATCGGTGTTCAGTTCGTCCACCCGTTGATTGCTGATTATGCTGAGACGATTTGTGATCCCCGCCCCCTCCACTCCCGTTAACACCCCCACCTCTGTAAATGGCGAGGAAGAACAAACAAAGTTGCAGCATTATCTTTGTTTTACATAATGACCGACATCGTTTTATAGCTTATCTAAACATAAATCCAAATTCAATCACGCCTGCAAAACTGTCTATATATTATATTTATGTTAAATAGGATTATAAAAAAGCGCGCTATACTATTTCTTGTAACAATATTGTATAAAGCAATCAAAACTGTTATTTGCTAAGAATAATATTCTATTTCGAAATGCTTAATGTTCCAAAAACAGATATTTAAAATATATAATTAAACACATCAAATATAAAATTAAGAATGGCACAGTTATTTATATGATGCAATACATTTCATCACGTATATTTCGTCAAAAAGCATATACTAATATATAAATATCGATAAAAAATTGTATTCTTAATAATGATGGAACTATGTATGATAAAGCAACATTCAAAGGAGACGCATTGAATCTAATATGTTTAGCGCGATATTAATTGATATTCCTTAAGCTAAACAAATTAAAAAAGAAACTGAAAATCTCATGCACAAACTTTAACATGCTCTCGTGCAGTTGACGTGCTCGAGCAGTCGCAGTAGCGTAGGACGGTGGGGGCGGCGTTAGCAAGAGAGGCTGCTTAATCGTGTTATGAGTGCCAAGAGCATTCGAATTAAGCGTAGGGGCTGTAGGCGGGTACGACCCTTGGCCTCGAAGGGTCCTTGCTGCTATCGCCTGTGACGCCGCCGATGGTGGTAAGTAAGGATCTTGCTCGTCAACTTGATGATAATCCCTTCTGAAACAAATGCATTGGTTATTTAATTTTCAGCAAATATCATAAAATTTAGAAAGGAACGCAATGATTCTATGGTACCCGCTTTAGCATTGTAAAATTAATAGCAAAATATAAAAATAAAATTATATTTAAAAATTATTTTTTCCTTCCTCTCTCTAAATGATTCCTGCTAGTGTATTTACCGTTTTCGTATGTATATCCACGTATGAGAATCCACCCAAACCAATACGGTGAATAAGAGACCTGCAGCTAAACTGGCTATTAGCATGAAACTCAATCCATACCTAGAACACATTATAGAGAAGCATTATAAGTTTATATTTCTGTGTAAAATCATTTTAATTAAAATAATTATTTAATCAAACAATTATTTAATTTTTCCGAATTATAATTAAAATATAAGAGGATATCGACTTACAATCCCAAATGACACAAACTCTTGGCGGCATGAACGTATTGCTTGTGCAGAGGTTTACAGTCGAGTAACGTGGATAAACCTGATATGAGTCTGTCTATGGTATTAACGTCTGTAGCTAAACTGCTGAGTCTTGGCTGGAGCTGCTGGTCTTTGAACAGTTCTAGAGCTAATTTAGTCACCGTGTTCAAATTATGCCTCATGTTATTCATCGCACGTTGCGTGTCTCGCAATCTTAGCGTGAACGGATTGCTGCGCGTGTTCTCGCAATGCGTGTAGTATGAGAGTACCTCGGAGGCTAAAGTAGATGGTACGGCTCTGCTCAAGTAACCATCGGGTGAGACGCAAAGATCACCTAGAGCTACAGAAGTTGCCAAGTATAAGGATGCCATGAGCCAAGAGACGATAACCGCAAACAAGCCGAATACGGAAAATCTGAAAAGATAATCTATTAGAATTACTTTATGATTTTGTGACTATATATATGTGTTTACAGAATAATTTATAAATATATAAAAGACGATCTATTCCTCTGCTCAAATTTTGTTACGATTTTAAATGGTTTTATTCAACGTGTAAAATAAAAATGCAAACAAAGATATAAAATACTATATGAGGAATATCGCCGAAAGATTTCTATTCTTATTTCGATCAAAAGAACATACGTTATGAGAACACATCTAGAGTGCCGTGCAACACCGACCACCAGAACCACGCAGAGGACAAGTAGAGCGCTCAAGACCGCCATAGTGATAGGCCATCGCAATTGCTCAATCTTTTCACCCATCCCAATGGCGCCGGCAAGACTAATACCGCTCAAAGGCTTTCGTATCTCAAAACTTCGATTTACAGCGATGCTCGTATTTTGTTTCATGCCATTAAGTGCCGCTAGAAGCCAACTTAGCATAGTTTTATTACTGACCGGAGCATCGAATTCATCTCCGAGAGCAGTCAATTGCGTCTGCACTTTTTTCTTCAGAGTCGCTTCTATAGTGTCAGTCTGTAAGAAATATAATGTTGTATAATATAATGTTGATACTTAAATAAATATAACAATTATTTTTAATTGTTGTTAATTGTGTACTTAACTGTTTAAATTATTTTAAATTATCTAAATCAGATCAGTGTCTATCTATACGCATACACTTAAAAAAATTCTAATAAACACTAAAAAAATTTTTTTTTTAAATGAAGGATAATTTTTCTCTTTTTTGCGATCTTTACTTTTAAAAACCAAGTGCATGTTTACTGAAATTTTTTATTACTGCTATGTAATAAAAAACATTTTTATTACATATATTATGATAAACAATATGAAGACACTGCGAAAAATAAATAGGAAATACCTGATTTCTGACGCCCATAAGGATCCCATCGACGTTTTTCGCAGCTGCTATGAGTTGTACCAAGCCGTTGTGTACGTCGTCGTTGCCATAAAGACCAACAGCCACTGCTCCACTACAGAGTAATGCTAGGATGGCCAGCGAACACTTCAACGCGGTTATCGACTTCTTGGGGCGCGGCCTCCGGTCGCAGCATCTTGTTACCAAATAAACCAGCAATACCAGTAAAGTTAAGATCAACCAGGCTGCCGGAATACTTCCCAGTATCCCGAGGCTCTGTAAACATTACATCCGATCATGGATTTTCTTCCTGCTTTATAACTTTACGTAAACTTTACTTATACTCTTATAAAAGAAATTAAATTACTAAAGAAATCTAAAGACATCCAAATATAAAATCCATTTATTCATTCTAAATTTCTTGCAGTAAAATCTTATTCCAAGAGGGTGAAAATGCAACCACTTTTTTGGCGTGAAATTTCATTCCTTCGAAGTAAAAATTCACTCTAAAATAAAGTGAAAATTGTCACTCTTTTTCAAGAAGCAAAAAGAATAATTATACTTTCACTTTCTTGGAATGAGATTTTATTACAAGAAATTTCGAGTGTTAGATTTTATCCATCAAATTTCATAGAATTAACAATTGCCTGTTCTTTATCTAAAAAGTTTTTTGAAAGTAAATATCTTGAAATTTAATTAAAGAAAAAGCTTTCTTGTGTCTTCTTAACTTGAAGAGTTGAGATTCGAAGAATAGATCAGCCAAACAAATAATGTCGAAAAATTGGTATCGCGCCAAAAATTTTCTCGCCTTCACTTCCTACTCTAAAACGGCAATATTATCAGCATCGTCGTGCATCGTCAAGAACCACATTGCAACGCTATTTCAGGCGCATTTACGTATTTACTTCGTACGAGCCGCACTTACGACCGTCTCATAACTTCTACCTCGCTCTCTTCCTACCTCTCTCGAGGCTTTTATCTCATTTCTCGGCGGTCTTAGCTTCGCCAATCCACCCCGTCGAGCCGCATGCATGACGAAAGCGAATACTAGCGAGACAAAGTTTCGGGCCCTCCTCCGTTAGTGGTTATATCTCACCCTAAGTCCGCCCGACTTCGATGGCTGAGGAAGATGAACGAAAAAGAAAGAAGAGGGAACGAAAGTATGAGGAATACACGGAGAACACGATGGAGGGAGAGCAGGATGTGCCCGACGTGGTCCGACGTTCCCGAAGATGTTGAAGCCTGCTGCCGTGAGTTGCCTCAGGCATATTATGCGAAAGCCTTTGTGCATTGTTTGAGCTTTCCCAGGCATTGTGCTTTCCAGTTACACTTATGGGACCTGGATTCTTGCGCGTTCGTGGTATCCATCTGCCCTCTTCTGGCCTTCTTTTTTTTCTTCACAAACCTCTCATCCTCCTTTCTTCTCTTTCTTTTTGTTCTCTTTCTTCTCTTCTTTTTCCCATGTCCTCGCCATATCCCGCTACCTTCCACAGACGTGTGAATCGTTTCTTTTTTTTTTCTTCCCTTTTGATTTTGCACTCTGTATGAGCATACGACCTTTTCTAATCGTTATGTTGCCAGATGCTCGCTTTTTGGATTCTTATCCGTTTGACGATGCGAGATCTCCACTTATGGCTCGATAATGCAAATCTACAGTCGATCAAAGGCGATAATCCAAAGTATCATTGGCGTTTGTAGTTGTTAAGAGGATATCCCGCAAAATAACTGCCGGAATTTTGATGTCCTAAGATGTCGAAATACTAACAGGACTTAACAGATACTATTCGAATGGATAGACTTGATTAACATATTAATATCCGCAACTAATGTTGCGCAATATATATGATGTTTTCCAACAAGAGACATAGTACAGTAATTATTATTATATTTTATTTTTATTTAGTAAACAATAAGGATGTAATAATTCACTAAGTTACAAAAATTAATAGAAAAGAGCCTCAAAGCTAATGCAAGATCTTTTTTTGGGAGTAATTATATTAAATTTTCTCTTTTCACACACACACACACACACGCGCGCGCGCGCGTGCGCGCGCACACACACAAAATTATAATCCTATATATAGAGTGTCTCACATCTATCATATTTCCTCTTAAGAATGTATTCTTGAGGTAATTTTGAGACGAAAATTCTTCCTCTAATAAAAAAATGTTGAGGATATAATAGTTTTTGATTATAATTGGAGGATATAATAGTTTTTGAATTATAATTGTTTAAAAGATAGTGTGAAAATTATAGCGATATTTTCGTATTAGGATTTTTATCCTAGAATGTTCAAAAGAATCCAGAAATAATAATATGAAAGTAAAATGGTTTTTGACTTATAAGCATTTAAAATTACTTTATAATTAAAAAAATTTTTGTAGTCTCGACACTTTCGTATTAGAATTTTCGTCTCAAAATTACTTCAAGAACATGTTCTTAAGAGAAAATGCGGTAGTTGTGAGTCACCTTGTATATATATATATATATAATGATCATATAAATGTTTTGATCTTAATTAGGTCAGCTTTAGTTACAATACAAATTTTTACATGAAACTAAGTCAAAATACAAACGAATAAATATATATCAACCTGTATTTGTTTTTACCTACTTATTCATATTATTTAAAAAGTGTGTTCGTATAATTACTCATTTAATTCTATAAATTGTCTGAAATTGTTAACATTTTGTAAAAATTTATCACTATATTACATTGTATTATTTGTATCTCTTGCTGGAAAATATCTTTAAGCCGATCGAAAGTAGATCGCAAAGCGATTAAAAAAATCAGAGATCATTGGGATTCAAAAAGGAAAATTCGCGGTATCTTGCACAAAGAGAAATTTTGTATATCGAATGTTTGTATGAGTTGCATACATTTACTTCAGAAATACATCCAGATTGGAAATAAGTCGAGCGTGCTGATATTCTCCTGAAGATGTTCCGACACATATATCAATACACACGTCGCCAGATATGAATACAATATTTATCTTGAAATTGCCACCAAGGGCCGTATAAAATCTAGATTTTTCGTACAATTCGCTTATCGATCCGCGCAAAGTTTAAAGGCTCTGATCGCGCGCGGCCGATTAATAGGACGCACTTTGTTTAAGTCCATGAGATCGATTTTGCACATATCATAGTGGCTGCAGGCGAAAGGAGTGCAAGCAATCGAGGATGACAATCGAGGCCAAGGAAGTCAGAATTGACGGATTCATGCCGAGCGAACCTACCTCCAAATAGATCTCGGAGTGGGGATTGAACGTATTATTGACTGAATGTAAAGAGACGTTCAGATGCGGCAGACTGTGGAAGATCCTCGCGTATTGTGGTACCATGTACTGCTCCGGAAGCTGTTGACCGCCCGCCATTATGGAGAACCCTTATCTACGAGAACCCAGTCGAAGCGCCTGTCCTACTCGTCAAGACATGCTACGCGCGAGCGCTGTAATCAGAAAATAATAAATTAATTGGATGAGACTTTTGAGAATTTGTCAGAGACGTGAGAACAACGGTACTGATGCGTACTCGACATTGCGTCATCGAACGTTACAAAAGTAGGGCCCGAAGTTTTTGCGATGCCTAATTGAAGGAGCATCTGCATCAGCGCGATATTTCCAACTTCCGTATTTGCATAATCGAATAATAATTTCTACACAATGTCGGTATCATCCACCTGTTTTATATCTTTTATATAAATATATTTGAAAGCTCGATCTAGAACGTGAGCTATTAAAACTTTCTTCTACTGTTATTCAATTACATCAAGTTTTAATTGTCCTCTATAATTGAATGCAGGTTTTAGGTTTTAACGATCCGAATTATTTTGCGTGCTCTTTCCAATATGGAGGAACAGAATACTAGATTTAATATAATAAATGTAAATGTAAACTTTTTTTTGAAAATGAGCAACAATTTTTCTGTCATATCATCATTTAACAAATGTCATTTAACAATTCTCTGATTCCAACTAAATGAAATAAGTTTCGTGTTTCACTGAATATTCATTTTCATCCATTGCATGTATATATTTCGATTATTCTACGACATTCGTTAAATTGCGTTTGGATCAAAATCGTGTTAAGCAATGAGAATATTAATTCTTCGAAGATCATCGACATTTCTACAAATCAATTAAAAAATCAAATTGAAATATAATATAAATAAAATCGTAGTTTAATTTCGTTCACAAGCCATGTCACAAGATATTCCAATGATTCAGGGAAGAGAATTACTCGCAATTAAATCAAATTTTCTAAAAAGGCTCATCGAGAGTTTTAATTCGATTATCATTTCATTAGCATATTGCGCTAGCTTCTATATTGCGCTCTTTCGTTGCGAGTCACGATTCAATCTTGGCTAAATACGCCGACGTCACTCAGTGTCGCAAAACGTTTTACCGTAGTGATTCAACTCTTCCGTAGTGGAATCAACGCGCGCTTAATTAATGAAGTCTGTGCCAGCCAGCTCTCCATCTCTCTCGCCTCATTGACATCACTAAAGCGCACCAAAAGGATTCCCGAGGTGTTTTTTAGCCATCAAATCGATTGAAATAAGTTAATAAACTCCAACACCGGCATTATCGTTAAATCTTTTGAAAAACTTCCAATGTTTATTTAGTTTGCATCCTCTTTAAATGCATTTTCTTTTTTATATATTAACATTGAAGTAAAAAAACGGACTATTTAAAATCGCAACAATAAACATGATTATTTTTTAAATTAATAATCTATTATATGATAATAATAATATATGTAATTGGTGATTAATTGGTAATTATATAATGATAATAATAATATTAATAGTAATAAGAATAAACCAGAAAATATTTATATTTAAATATGATTTGTACTAATTTTGAAAACTTTAAGAATATTATATGTACAAGCAAAAAACCATCGTTTATTACAATTTTAATAATAAAGAAGAATCTAGAGATTATTATCGATCTCATAAGACAGACACATTAATGTTAAATTTAGAAAAGAAAAATAACAAAAGCATGCTTCATTTATCTTGTATTACTAAAAGCACATTGATAAATTAACGCCGCAATTAATACCGCGTGCGTTCTTGCTGACCTAATAAATAAAACACTCACGTCCGTGTGTCTCAATCGGATTTCTGTAATGATATTAATGAAAATTAATTCGCCATATGCAAATGTATTTGCATGTACAGTATCAAACATGATATAACATGATATAACGGTCTCAGCTCGATTAGCAATGCGTTTTATATGCATCACGCTCTATATTAAGCTCTAGCAGACACCACCGCGAGCAACAAATACCTATCTTTGTAATAAATATATCGCGGATCGATAAAGTGCAACGTACACGTACGGTTTATTAACCCACTTTCCCGATTCCATTCTATCCTTGAAGCGTCAACATCGCCAACAACTCGGTGTAGCACCGAGTGTGGTGCTTCCAATATATGCTCGTATATTCAAAGCCAGAAAATTCACGACGATGCGTAATATTCGATCTCAACAATAGCCTTGTAACACAATAAACACTTCCTTATTGCATGATATATCACAGTTTGATATTTCGAAATGAAGACTAAATAATCATTTCTCAAACACACAAAATTTTTCCTAAGTACGGCGAATGGAATAATTTAAATTGGAATAATTTAAATTAAATGAATGTATGTCCTAAAAAATATGAATGTGGATTTTAAAACTACAGGTTTAAAAGAACGGTGTTAAATCCACCTCATGTCGGCGGTATTTATAGCAACATCAACACGAGAATTGCATAAATACCGCATGATGTTAAATCCATATATATATATTTTTTAAATCTGGGAATAGCCACCTGAGATATCTCAGCTGTAAAAAATGTAAATGTAATTATTATATATATATTATAAAACATATATATATATATATAAAAACATTGCTTTATATTATTTAATAATTAATATTATTTAACAATTATTTCTTGTTTTTCTTGTTTAATAACTATTCTTTACAAGCCTCTAAACATGCAATAAACATGTAAAAATTCATAATAAAAAAGCTTTATATCAAAATCTTTATTTTGTGAAATGCTGTCGTAATAAGCTACTTAACGTGTTTATTCCGTTTAATATTTATTTGTTTTAGAAAATTGTGATTAAATCCATATCAGTGATGCTCTCAAATATTAAAGAAAAGTATCAATAATATGCATCTTAATAACATTTTAATAACAATCATTTAATTGAAGTATAAAAATACTCCAGATGATCGTTTACATAAAAAAAATTAGACTGCTCTCGGATTAAAATATAAAAACAATATCGAAATATGATAAACTTTACGCTCTACATTATGCAATTTAAAAATCTTAAATATACTCGAGGCGATGCGGATAATCAATCCATTGCAAGTGAGAGCTGTTATTATTTAAATTTTCTCTCGCTGTACGCGCTGTTAATTTTATCGAGTGTAACAAAGGTCGAGTGCTCACTGTACGAAATATTCGATGATAGAAATATTCAAAATTCTTTATTTTGCACTCACACGAACAGTTATATGTATATTCGTTTTCGTCTGGTGTAAAATCGACAGTTGTATCGCCATGCCGGAAGAAACCTGCGGCTTGAGTATCACGCGTATTCATATTGACTCACCGTGCGTTATTGTATGAGTGATAAATAAAGTCATCACCAATCATATCATGATTTTAAATGAAGGCTGCTTATATTACCATCGTCCACTTATGCTGTCATCCTGCCTCGTATACTCTCATTCTCCTAGGCCTGTCTTTCCTTTTCAACGGTGTGCAACACAGTACATTGTTCCCCTTCATTTTAGATGCACAGAGTGCACTGATTTCGTTTTAATCATAGAGAAAAATGGTCTGGTTGGATTAAATAGTAATTCTGGTGGAAAATGGATAAATCAGAATTTTCTGGTTAAATCTTATTTGTATTAAAATTCTAATTGAGGTAACTAGAATTTTGATTGATATAATTATTCTGGTAAAAATAAGAATTCTAGTAAATTTTATCAGAAATATTGTATCAACCAGAATTCCGGTTATCTCAATTAGAATTCTCTATTCTAATAAATTCAGCCAGAAAATTCTGATTTGTCCGTTTTCAACTAGAAATTTTTTTCAGTGTAAAAAAAATGTTAACAGAAAGCCAAATAGAGTACAATATTGCGTTACTTGGATTCAGCTTGATACATGATAAAAAGGGGAATTAAACTTATTTAACTTAGTAACGCAGTTCGAAATTAATATTAAACCCATCGGCTTCGTGCAACGTATGAATTTATACAGATGTATAGTCTGGAAGTCGATACCTAGTTTCGAAAGTGAAAACTCAACTAAAAACTGTAATCAGCTGTTATCAACTCTGGCACTCGCATAAAACTGCGCGATAGTTACATAAATGAGTTAAGAAAGAATAAAGTTAAAAGATACAAGGTAAAGACGAAAAGGCTTTAAAAACAGAAATGTCAAGTTTCGTTGATAGAAATATTATTAAGCTGAATTTGGAATTCTAAATAATTTTTTCTAATGTCAAATTTCAAAATTACTTAGATTTCTAAAAATATCATCTCTACTCGTATTATAATATAAAAAAAAATAAATTATTATTTAAAAACCTATAATTATGTTATTTCAATAGATACATAAATCGCGTAAATTTAAAATTGCATAAATATTCATATGCATATTTTCGATATTTTAATCATAAAATAAAACTATGTCTAAACAATGGAAATATATATACCTATAATAAAATCCTCCAAGTTTAGATTTAAAAAATTAACTTTAGAATGTGAAACAATGAACTAAATCTTCTCTTAAATATTATAATCCGTTTATATTGCACATTTTTTATTTTCTACGCTCATTTGGCTTATTTTTCCTCCTGTTCGAGTCAGGCACGTCTATTTCATTTTAAATACACAAAGTAAAACGTGCATATAACGCGAACTTATGTTTCTCCTGACAATATCGAGTGAAGAAAAAAATTGTGCTTTATCACAAGAGACAAACCTTCCGGAAAATAAATTTATAAAGCTTTTAAATGTATAATAATACTAATTAAGTTTTCCTCATTTCTCGATATTTATTATTAGTACTTTTATTATCCCTCGATTTATCGTTTTAACGATTTTTTTAACGAATTCATTTTATGAATTCATACTGCACTTATACGCAAGTTTTTTAAACGGAGCTTTCTCGCACCTGTTTCTCGGCTTATCCTGAATAAAATTTTCATCGTTTCGTGTACCTACAACGTAATCTTCCGCTCTTAATGGAGGAACAACAGATTGATCTTTTTTTGACATTAAAACAGTAATCGGATCGCCTGCTGTCGATTCGAGCAAATCGCGAATTGCGCGCATCACCGCGTGCAAAAAGTCATCGACCGATCACCGGTCATCGCGACATGCAAACCGCTACGATCGATTGACTATAACGTGACTATAACATCGTCTATGAGGCCGTACGGTGACCCCGCGAAAGACTTCGGTGATCGAAGATGAACGACGGATTATATTCAGGTATAAGGGTCGTGATAGATCGAAGAGATGAAATTAATCACGTATCCATTCCATCTTTCGTCGCGATCGAAACGTGATCGCGAACATCGCGCCGAAGCGTGATTCAAAATTAATCTTGTATTCACAACGAGGCAAACGATAAGAGCGAGTGATAATGAAAAATTTTTATACTTTACACTTTCTGCATATAAAATAGAAATACTTGACATTGAAACGATTATATTGCGAAGTTAATATTACGGAATGTTGAATTGCAAATTAGTCAAATCAACGAAAGGAAAGAATAATAATTTAATTGAAATATCTAAAAATTTAGCTGGATACAAATCTGAAAATAATTTTATTGGACCGTCTAAATAATTATGTAAAAATCTCAAGCATAAGCAGTGCTGCAAAAAGTAGATTTGTTCTTTTTATACAATTAAATCTTATTAATTTAATATATTTAACATGAAGAGTTGAAAATTTCTGTCCGTCTTAATTATACTTTTTAAATCTAAAATTTAATAAATTAATCTTGATTGATGGAAAGATTGGCAAGAAATAAATATAACGAACAGGCACTGAGAAAAATTTCTGGTTAAAAAAAATGAATCAGAAGATTTTCTGATTATATTAGAACGATTATCTCAATGGGAATTATAAGATTCAATCAGAAAAATCTGATTTATCCATTTTCAAGCAGAATTCCAATTAATATAATCGGACTTTTTTTCCAATATGCGTTTTAACAATATTACAAGGAAAGAAAAAAAACGTGATAGCAAAATAGTAAAAGAAATATGCGACGCTCTCTTATCGTACTTTTCAGCACTTTGTACATTTAGGGAAAAAAAGCTGTGTGTCTTCAGGCCTTACAGAAGAATAGATAGCAGCGAAATGTGGCAAAGTGTACAAAAGCGTGACTAAAATGGACAGAGCCATAAACGTAGAAAGAACAAACGGAAGGAACATAAATGATAAGTATGTTCATGCGGCACATACTTTCCGCATTCCTCTGCCATCTCATTCTTCTTCCTTCCGTATGTCTGGGCCGCGCACTTGTTTCGCGATGCGAAACAATATTTACGGGATTGTCTCTCTAATACTTTCTGCACATGTATTTTTCTAAGACCGTCTGTACTTTACAAGCTTCGTGCATAATGCACCGTGTTTCCACGCCTTTTCCTCGAAAAGCTTCTGTAGATCGACATCGATAAGAAACGAGTGGACGTCCGTGAAAAATTTCAATCGAGTAGGAAAGATGATGAAAAATGATTCGCTCATTCCTCTCTTCTCACAGTGACGTGACTTGATTAGAAGATTCGATCAGAATTGTGGACTAACTGATTTGTTTATGATCCAATGTAAGTCATCATGCGCCAATTCCATGTAATATTCATGAATTTTATCTTAAAGTGAGATAAAGTGAGATACTATACGTGAGATGTTTTTAAGTTCTTTAATTATCTGTATTTTTTTAGATATAAGTCTCTCAAGTTTCTGAAAAATTCAAGAAATGATTTATATTAAATCGAGCCAGTCAAACTTAATATTAGAGCACGATTGAAACTTTTACCGAAATTGAAAACAAACACTCATTACGTGTTATTTTCGATTGAAACCGTATAACTCTTCTTCATAAATATTAATTTTAATATGTGTAATTATTGTTTCAATAATTAAATTATGATATCTATAAAAAAGAAGTACTTATATTCTTTGGCTAAAATTGACACACAACCGAAATTTCGATTTTTGATTTCGGCCAAAATTTAATTATTATATATTTCAATAAATTATGATATTTATGAAGAAAAAGTATATGATATAAATGTTATACATATAGCCTTTATAAGATTCCTATTTTTTAATTTTGTTTTGGTTTCGATTGAAATTGATACGTAGTCGAACATTTCGATTCAGTTTTGATGAAAGTTAGAATTTAATTCATATAATAAAAATTGATTTCAGCAAATTCTAATCTAACATTTATTTTGGCATTGATTTAATTTCGAACGCTCCGAATTGGAGTTATCGAAAGTTTTTCGAAAGAGAGTAATCCATCGCATGGTTTCTTTGGTTTCGGATTGGAGTTAAAGATTTCGATCAGTCTTTTAAATTAACTCTAATTAACTTACTCGTACTTACACCTGAAGTCTTTGATTAATAGAAATACAATTATGTACTTTTTGTTTGACAAAAAAAATTACATTAAGAGCGAATTGTATAGCTAGAAATTTTGCTAGAAGCAATTCTGCACGGAAAGAATGTTTTTGCTGAAGTAACTAAAAAGTTTAGTTAGATATAAATCTGAAAATAATTTGTTGGACTATAATAATAATTATGAGGATGCTTCAAGCAATTTGATAAAATAACAAAATACTTTTGAAATATTTCTCATCATACTTGAGTATCCTACATAATTATTTTTATTCCAACAAAATTGTTTTCAAATCTATACTAAAAAAGTCTTGGAATCTTCAAAAAAATCTTGGATTAGTTGGAAAGCTGATTGAAAATGAACGAATCAGAATTTTCTTAAATCTACAAGAATTCTATATCCGATAACTGAAATTCTAATCGATATAATCGATCGATATTATCTATTTTCAACAAGAAATTTTCTCATCAAAAAAATCTGATTGAATTAATTAATCTGATTGGAATTCAAAATAGACAAACCGTACAGAATTTTCTTAAATCTACAAGAATTCTAGTTGAGATAACCGAAATTCTGATATGGTCAGAATCTTCTGGTTTATTTATTTTTGATCAGAAATTTTTCTCATGAAAAAATCTGGTTCGATTAATTGGAGTTCTGATTAAAAGTAGACGAATCAGAATTTTCTGACAAAATCTAGACAAAATCTGAAATTATATAGATACAATCAGAATATTCTGTTTCGTCCATTTTCAGAAATTTTTACTTGAACGAAATTAATCATTCTTCCCACGTATCGGTCGCTAATTGTCTTTCAAGTCAGTCAGAGTTTCGATCGAAGTCTCGCCCCGAAATCTCGTAGCGTCCCTTCCTCCAGAAGGACAAAATCTTTTCCCGAAACACGTCCCAGCCTTCCTAAATAAAATTTTCAAGCCGCGGAAAAAGGAAGCTAAGGTCGGCGCTATCGCTCGCTAAAAAGTCATCGACCCATCATAATCAACGGTGGTAAACTGCTCCGCTCTGACGCTCGTTCACCTTCGATCATATCGTCGCTCCACGCTCGTCGTCGCGGCGCACGACGTTCCTTCGACTTTACTCCGACTGCCTTTGAGACGTCGCGTTGCGTTGCATGCGCGAGGAAAATGGGTCCGTTCGATAACTCGGCGGCGCGGTATACATCCGCGTCCGTATATCCGCGCGCGCGAGATCGAGCTCCTTTCGCGAGTCGCGAGGCGGAAAAAGGCGGTTTCGGTATTCGCCTCTGTCTGCGTCTCTCTCTCTCTCTCTCTCTCTCTCTCTCTCTCTCTCTCGCTTTTAAACCTTCGAAGTCCGCATGTGACTTTACGAACACCCGGCTTTTACGAGCACCTCGGACCACGCTACGCAACATCTGGTGGTATTTCTTTCGTTCCGAGGTCTGCTCGACGAAATCCAACTCCACGTACTCTATCGTCCCGACAGCGTCTCGCTTTTTCTCTCGCTCGCTCTTTTTCTCTCTCATCCCCCCCCTCCCACACACACACACCGATGCGTTTCATATGGAAAGCTCGGTGTAATGTATTCTTGCACCCACACAACGTCACCCGGAGTGTGTACCGTGTATCGATCTCCGAGAGTACACACGAAGACGACCGTGAGCGCCATCGGGCTCCTCTATTTTCTTCCACTTTCCTCTCTCTTTCTCTTTCTCTCATTCTATAGCTACCGCGTCTTCTCTTTCTTTCGACCACGTTTATCTCAAGAACGGAATAACCGCTTCGTTTTTTGTGGTGTTCGAGAGACGAGAAGACGCACGCTGCATCGCACAGAGACGCACTGCGCGGGTGATGATATATGTATGTATATATCAGTTAGGGCGAGTCCGAGAGAGAG
>NW_017259583.1:3062931-3065340 GCF_001594045.1 Atta colombica | reverse complement strand
GAGAGAGAGAGAGAGAGAGAGAGAGAGAGAGAGAGAGAGAGAGAGAGAGAGAGAGAGAGAAAAAGAGCGTGTGATCCCACCGGCAGTGGGTTCGCGTGACAGAAGCGCGACGGTGGTTCCACCTCCTTTCCACCCTCACCCTCCGTTTCACGGACGTGGATTCGACGGACGTTGCGATCATCGACGGGACGTCGCGATGATGAAATGGTTTACGAGGGACAGTTTACCTCTTACCTCAATATTTTTCCTCTCAAATCCGTACGCTCGCGTACGTGAACGAAAATCCGCGACATACAACACACACTCGACCGTGGCCCAAGTCCGACTGACGAGAATGACGAGCGTAGGCGACGCGACCGCCGGGGTGGGGCGGCCGTTGCGACCAATCGCGTTCCCGCTTGCGCGCGATCCTGTGGAGGATTTACGGGAGTCGAGAATACGGGCAGCCGCCAGGCCGGGCCGCTCACGCGCTACTCCACTGCACTCCACTCCGTTCTGCTCCGTTCTCGTTCGTTTCAGCTCTGGCGCTTTTCGGAACGAGAGACCGGAGAGACGGATGCACATCCATGCGGGCGGCAGAGGGTACGAGGCGACTGAAACGCGGAACCCGAACGGATGACGCACTCGGGACGACTTCGACCAAACTCCGATCGGCGACAATTCATTCAAGACTCCGACAGAGTCGCTAGCGCAATTATTTTCAACACACTTCTGCTCCTTCCTATGTAGTTTAATTTTAACCTTGGTTCTACTAGCTCTTCTTCGTTTTCTAGTTCTAAGAATTGGAAAAAAATAAAGAGCAAGTTGATGATTAAAGCTAATCTCTCTACATTGGTAGAAAACAGGCATCAGAAAAAAATATCTTTTATATCCGTTTTGAATTAACGTAGATTTAACTTTAATGTTTTCTTTTTTTTTCTAATCCTAAAGATTAGAAAAAATAAAGAGTAAATTGAGAACTGAGACTAAAGCTAATTTTATACTGATGGAACCAAGTATTAGTGGTGACAACTATAAAAGTGATAATTGCAAATTTTTTACGTAAAATTAATGTGTGTATACTTAGTTAAATAAACTATTTTGTAGTTGTAATTATAAAATAATTTATTCAATAGTGTATATATATACATACACACATCAGTTTATTTAACTTTGCACATTAATTCTACATATAAATCTAGTATGTGTCACTTTTAAGCCTATTTTATTTATGTGCTTTTTTTTCAATTTAGTCCAAATGTTTCTTGCTTTTTGCTATTTTTTACATCTTGTTTTTTTGCTTCTTATTTGGTTTTTTGTTTTATGTTTTATTGCTCGAGATAAAAATTATGAACTTCGAAAGAAATAGAAAATACGTAGCAAGAAATTGTCGATAAAACAGTTGCAAAGAAGAAAAAAGCAAAAGGTAAAAAAACAAGAAACAAAGAGCATCGTAGAATAGGCTTTATAGTTGCTACCATAAATGCTATGTTTTTCTCTGAGTATATGTTATTCGCTTCAGCTCTGATCTCTAATCTTTCTTATCTTCTTATCTTCCTATATATTCCTATATATTATATATTATGTATCAAATAAACATATGATGTTATTTAAATATATTAATAAGCTAATTCAAGATGATTAATAAGGAGATATTCTAGTGCGATTACTCGTTTTTGAGATAAATTTTGAGAATTAATTTTATAAAAATGGTTAAACCTATAGAGCTAATGTTTTGCATTCACATTCATTCGTATTTGACGTAACTCCTCGAATGTTTGCAAAGCTTTTTATTGTATATGATACAAGATATGAATAGACACGCAGATCATATCGCGAAAAATCGTTTTTATTGGATGCAGTGATTGATGCCATTCTCGTAATCTGAAATAAAAATATTTTTTTTTGTTTTATTCTTTACGATTCCTATTTGGCTCTTTAATAAATCATAGGAAGAAAAGTTGATAAAATGATAGCGCTTAAAAGTACTTCGATTTTTACTAAAAAAATATTTACTTCCTATCCGGAAAAATAGTAATTTTAAAGATATCATAAAGTTGAAGGGTCGAACAATAGTCTAATACACTATATGTCTACAAAAGCGGAAGCCGATCGGTCCAGCAGTTTGCAAGAAAATATGCGCCCAATTTGAAAAATGCGCTTTGGAAAAAGAATTTAAAATTTCTCTTACAAGATGGACGAGTAATTTCAGTATCCCTTTATATGTCAGCTATACACATTTTCAAGAACTACCCCAAACTACAAGAATATAAAAAAAATATTTCGATTTTTTTTACTCAACACTAGAATTTCCCCTTATTAAAGCTTGGCCGCATTTACGATGGCTCCAATTAACTTAAAGTAAATTAATTGTACTATTTCGTTAATATAAACGGAATTGTTAATCTTTTGTTATTTAATACGAGAAAA
>NW_017259583.1:3055034-3062831 GCF_001594045.1 Atta colombica | reverse complement strand
AATAATTATCAAATAATACTTTTATTACTTCATTAATATAAATAAAATTAATAATTTTCCATTTTAAATATATATAAAAATCTTTAAGCAATTCTGCTGATTAATCACTAATTAAGTTAATCAAAGTTTGATCATTTTATAATTTTTATGCTAGATGTACCTCTCATATTCTCTTTCGATTCTTCTTCTATCTTTTAAATTAAAAAATTTTAACTTTACAAATGTTGATGTATATAATTTTTTTAATATCAGATTTGCAACTTTAAATATACATTAAAGCTAAACTTCGACTCTAAAAATTAAACAAACGTTTACCTTTCGCGAATAGAACGTATTCACGGAAAAGTTTAAGTAAAAAAAAAGCCATTTTAATATAGAACGGGAAGAAAAACATCTCGCACTTTGTTTCATCGTATTTATTTTCCAATTATTCAAATTATTCACGATTTCTGCTATATCGTTGGTAAGATATCAGAATTGCAGCGCCGTCTCGGTTACTTAAGTCCCGTTTTATTTGGTCGATAAGTAAAGAAGTTCGCAGAAGAGAGTTACCGCTAATCCTAAAAAGATATTCAAAAAGACAAGGTATGCATATATGTATACATATATATGTATATATACGGCCCAACACAACGAATTGTAGAATATCACGATATCATTTCCCGCTTCTCTTTGTAAACGTGTAACAAAATGCAACGAACGATGAGAGCCGTAGATCGAAGAACGACAAAGTTGTATGTACTGTTGTAATGTGCTTAAAAGTGGAATGACACATTTCTCCCGTATATATATATACATATACATCCTCTATTTATTTCAATGAAAGAGTAAGTAATATTTAATAATATGTATGTGTGTGTGTGTGTTTGTGTATATGTGTATACATCCTCAGTCGATTGACGGAACTTATAAAATCATAATCCGCGAATAATAAACACATTTCGTCGTTTGCACTCTAATCATCGTTACTGACTACCCGTGTCCACGATACGTGTGACTAGTAATAAATGTTAATTAATAAAATAACTTAAACATCTTTCACTCATATAATCTTGTTATGTATACATATATATATATTTATAAATTCTCGCTTTCACGCTCGCGCTTGTTCTCACGTTCGTACTTTACTCAACATCTGATTGGAATGATTGTTAAAATTGGGAGATTGAAGTCAATTCAATCGCGAGATAAGAAACCAACTGTGGATTTGTCTTGTTCTCCGTTACGTAGAAAAGCCATATCGCTCTCTAAAATTGATCACTCATTTTTTCACAATAGAGCGCTGTGACCACACAGTCATTGGAAGAACTTGACTGTAGGCTGTGATATAAACTATAACTTTCACAAGTGTTTCCTAAACGAGATGCCTAAATCAGACGAGGATATTGTGAAATTAATGTTACACAATTCGGTGGCTCTCGCAAAAAACAGTCTCGATATCTAAAATAAAACGCTTGTTTGTGAGTAATACATATGATTAATATGCTTAATAATGTGACGTGTGTGTATTAATTACTTAGATAAGGCCACTAGTGGATGATACAGATATAATATAAATATTACAATTATAAGCATATAGATTCTCAAAGCAACGGTCGAGTAGTTACACAGTATGTCCAGAAACGATCAATCGTAGAGAAAACGAGGTGTGTATTTTTAATGCAGGATTTGTAACGTATAAATTTGTTTTTCGTTATTGTCATATACTTTCATTGTAAGATGACACTATGCGAACGACATTTGTCGATCTGGAAATATCTTTTCCCTCCTCTGAACATAGGTAGAATTTAGTTGCCTATTGCATTCAAGATATCTAACTGTATAATATAAACACTAAAGGTTTCTTTTCCTTCTCTTAAGAATATACGCGATTCTTCATATATTGAGTATAAGATTTGTCTTTCTTTTAAAAAGCTATCTTAGCTATCATATAATACAATTCACGCGAGCTGTATACAAACATGGTATTACAATTACAAAAATTACTAATGCCTCGTATTTCTATTCACCGTTTGAAAAATCGTTTGGGTGTAGATTTGTTACACCTCTCTCTCGAAATAACATGCGCGAAGAGAAGCACGCCGCTGAAATTCATCATTCACATCGGCGTCCATGAGAAAGCGATTTTATATATAAATTCGAGGTGAAGGAACGATCTTTTGTTGTCTCTCGACATATCGCATCCTCCGTTCAGTAATCGAAAAATAACGGATTTATATACTCTATCGGAATTGTCTTTCTTCTTTTTTTTAATCTCGTCACTCGATGTTGTTCAAACATCACGGCACACCAGGCACTGTACATTGAGCATTGCTCGAGCCAGACCTCTCAGTCTGGCTTATATCGTGTGTTACAACGTGGATTCGTGTATCACCGTTGTATTCGGATCACTGCTAGCAGTCTGAATTATTGCTGGCGGTATGTGTGGCGTCAATGTGATGGATGAAGTCTTGCGCACAGGTTTCGGAGAGGCCTGTAATTAATATTACGATCAAGTTTAGTCAATTAATTTACTTTTATCATTCAATGTTATTAATTAAAATTCAGTATTATAGCTTCTTTACCACACACACAAATATATTTCATTTTAATACAACATGTATTACCCATTCTCTTCTGCAAGGTGTTTCGTCATCTGAATAATGATCGATCTGCCCAATATCGGTTTCTGTCACTGCGTTCCTCTTCTTTGGCTGCAAAGTCGCGTAGTTGCCACAGCCTCTGGTGAAGTTAGTCATATTCTTCTCTTCGACGATTTTCTCCTGACACAATATCTCTTGGGATTTACTTTGCTTGTTGTTCGTTACGTCATTGGTACTTTTATTATTAAAATAAAAAGGTGGCATTTTTGATACCCAATGATCTAGACCAGAACCAGCCGAGCTCGTTGACGCCGCGGACGAATTTCCCGTCGAATTATTAGACAGGCCCCTTCGCTGATAGAACAGCATGTACGCCGAGTTTGTGATTAGATTCGTGTCATTAACCGCTTCCACGCGTGTGTCATCGAAACAGTACCACTGCGTATCATATGGATTTCTGCAAAACGCCGTGTAATGTCCGCCCTGTAGGTCCTGCCCGTGATGATTGCATATCGCGTAGAGATCGTAGACATTCTCGTCGTACTTGGGAATATTGTGTTGCCGCGGTCGTGGTTTTTTCCAGGGCGACCAACCCAGACCACCCAAGCTAGTAACGTTATTATGCGTCGCCTGAACTCCATTGTGAGCGAGATGTGGTGTCATATCGAAACCGTACAAAGGAAAGTCCACTAACATAGTCAGCTTGGACGTTGACCGTTGCTTAGATTGCTGACGAAATCTTTTCAAGTGTATGACTAATATATCAGGCAATGACCAGAGACCTAGTTTTTTTACGACTTCCTGCTTCTTGTTGCAATAAGGACAATGCCATGCGTCTTCTGCGCCCAATATCTCCGCTCGTGTATAGAGATCGAAACATTCCTCTAAAGTTACCGCGCCGCCCAGCTCGGAATTAGTTTTTAACTGTTTCACGCTGGCGTGTTCCTCAATTTGGTCGTTATCGTCCTGTATAATATTGCATTTAGTAGCCTCGTCCCACTCGAGGATCAGCTTTACATGTTGTGGACCCGAGTCATCGGCGCAAAGCGCCAACGCTTGCTCGATCTGCTCCGTGTAAAGAGGATGCTCTACGCAAGGATCGATACAGGGATGCTCATCTTGGATCGGCGTTGCCGCCGGATCGGCAACGCGGATGTTGAAGAGACCCGGGCTTTGACTGGTTGTAAGAACGTCATCCGCTAGCGTGCTGTGCATCTCCTTGAGCAGAAGCTTCTGCAGATCCTCGTAAGACGTCTCGCGTGATACCTGCATCGTGTACGGACTGCCGAAACGTTGCTTCAGATCCCCCTTTACGAGAACGTTGATCCAAACTAGCAAGATATACGCTTGCTCCGTAGGTTCCTTCAATTGCGGCAGCTCAATGCAATACAGTGGATCGTTTTCCATAATCACGGATAAAGGCTGACAATCAGAGAAGGTTCTGCAGAAAGAAAAAAAAAAGATATATCATTTTTTGTGACATAAGATATTTAACATACAAACCAATCATAATAAAAATTGCAAAACGATAAAAAAAGATTGTATCCTTATACTTCGACATTTTTTGTACTTTTTTTACAATACGCGACTAAAATTTATTTTGATAAGTATGATTCATTTATTATTTATTATTTATTATTTCTTTTCAAAAAATAAAAAAATTCACAAAATTTATCATAAGAGAGATTCCGCACTACAAAAATACATAATTTTCTACGCTTACTTTTTCGCAATACTTATCATTCCAATATATTCTATTCCTTAATCCTACCTCTACAATGAAACTTATTCTCAACGCCAATTGTTTCCCTTTCACCTACAGAGTGCAATATATACTCTCTTTTGAAGATTTTTAAATTGTAATTTAACCTGTGAAATCCTTCTTCGTGAATCTCGGTCAGTAGCATGTGATTCTCGTCTACGCCAGTGTCGCTGGCTAGGATTTCTCGGAGCTCTCTCACGTTGGCAGCCTGATTCACACTCACGCCAATCTTGACTTGCCGCGGCTGCTGCGATGTGTAGAGGACGTTCACGTAGAGATTCATCTGCCGATGATTCTGCGGCACCGGCACCGACACGCACAGGAAGGGGTCGAAGGTGTTCGACTGTCGGTGGCACCTTGGACAAGTCAGACTAGACCGAAACTGCGCTTGAAATACGGCATGTACAAAGGAGTTGTTACACCGCACATGATTCGCAAGCGTCTCGGCGGCGACGATGTCGTCGGGTCTGCCGAATGAATTCTGCGAATGAAAAAAATGAGAATTAGAGCGTGTTAAATGACGTTAGATATTTGATTTGTGAATATTTTAATAAAATGAAATTATTTCAATAACGATATCTGTCGCTCCTTTACTTTAAAAGTAACACAACTAAAAAAATTACATTTTCCAGAAAAAAGGAAATAACTTTATCAACTTGATAGAAAATTATTCACTACTCAAATAATACTGAAAAAAAGAATATATTCTTAACATGATCAAATATTACTTTTATCGCTTATATTCCACAATCCTTAAAAAAACCATATTTTTTTTTATAATTGATAAATGACTGACAATGTTTTTAGATCTTTTTTGAGTTGTGACATGTTCACAATTTTTTATAAAATTAATAAGTTAGTTCGCATTTCCAATGGATAATTTACTTAATTCATTCATAGTAATAATTCGAAAATCACATTTTTTGAATTTTGTCATTTTAAAGTAAAAGAGCAATATCTCTCGTTGTCAATTTTACTCGACAAACAAATGCATCAACCCGTAACGAACCAAGTCTTCCTCCCTTTCTCTCTCTCTCTCTCTCTCTCTCTCTCTCTCTCTCTCTCTCTCTCTCTCTCTCTCTTTTTTCGCAGCTCTATTTTGCAGTGCGGTTTATGTAATCTGGCAAAATGGGTTTGAGGCGAGGCTATCTGCCGCGACCACGAAGCCGTATGCACGTCAGCGCAGCGACGCGATGACGGCGACGGGTTCCTCTCGAGTGTGAATCCCAGAGAGTGTGGGGTCCGCGATCGCCCTCTTTCTTGATCCGACATTAATGTAAAACTCGGTTATCGCTCAAAGCGCATAACGACAATCATCTATAAAGCGTCCGTGCTCTATTAATAGATTGCCGCCGTCGCAGCCGCCACTCGCCTCCTTTTCCCTTCGCTGTAAGGAAGATACGCGGAACATCAGGAGGAAGAGCCGACCGAGTGCGCTAACAAACTCCGCGTGGCTTCGGCACAATTGTCGCCGGCATGTTAAAACGCTGCGCGCTCATTAACCGTTGTATTTAGCGACCTAATGTCAGGACTTGATACACCGATTGGTGCACGATGGAGACAATAAAAGACTCCTTTTGCTTTATTCAACTTGGCTACGGAAATTCAATAGACGCGGAGTCTTAAAATAATTCTTAATAAAATTGTAATCGTTATACAAAAACCGGAGTGATAAGCTCTGATAACGATTTCATTATTTGATAAAACGAAGAATTGAACGATATGATCGAGTGATATGACATAACTAAACGTATTAAAAAAATCTGCGCTACCGCATTCCGATATTTTATTATCAACTAGAATATTCGCGTTTGCGTATAAACATTTTCAGAGATACTCCGAGTGTCATAATTCCAATTCCCAGTATTTAATTCGAATAAATTAATAAAATGTTGTTTGATTTAATCGAGAGAATTTATTGAAAGAGTTCTTCAATTTTGTTGTCGAATGCAATTTCGTTTTCATTTCAGTCTGATTTCAATCCAGCATAGATACGACCTCCTCTTAATAGGATAATAAATATCGAGGTTGTGCGTTTTCGTTTAGCCTTCGAGTCGGCCGCAGACGCGACTTTACAGAGAGCTACAAGAACCCGCGAGGTAGCGGTACATCGTGGCATTCATTGTGGTAAAACTTTATTGCCTGCAACTATTCGAACTTGCTGTAAGTAGCGCACATCGTAAGTTATAGGAGTCATTATTGACCAGCCGTTCGCACATTGTCCGTCTATTTATTTCGTTATTGCGTAAATGAGATATAACAATCCTTGAAAGAAAATCGATAATGTCGAGTTTGCAAACAGCCGGTGTTTCTAACGATAATTTCCCAATAAACCAAATAAAATTAAGTAAATTGAGGAAATAATTAAGGAGAAGGATAATGAAGAGAAAAAAGGAAAAACATCATGATAGAATAATAAGTGAATTGGGACCGATGTATTAACACCGAATGAATATTGATATTTTTGGTCAACGAGCGGGATCTTAAGAATAAAAGCATAAAGGTGAAAGATATGAAACTCACAGGTATTATTATTAGATTCCGTCTGACGATCGAAATGGCAATATTAATTTAAACGAAGATCAATATGACTCTCAATTACAATTTGAAAGGTGACACACAAATTCAAATTTTAAGAACCAGCATTGATCGATCGTGTCATGTGGAAAGTTTGAGACTATTTTTGAATATATAGCTTGAAATTGAATCGAAACGTTTGATTTCGTGTTTCTTAAATAAACTGTGATTAAGAATTACTGAGAATTAATCCTTCTATCTAAATATTATTTAATAATATTGATATATTAAATATTATAATATATATATTCCATGATAAAATAAAAATTTTTTAAGTCATTTGCGACAGAACGTTCCATTATATAACATAAAAGCTTTGACACAATTCCAATAAGTACCAGTGAGAGAGATCGTACTGGAAGGTTACGTAATACCTCGACATATTTTAATGATGAAAGGTATCGGTGACCCTCGTTAACACAGAACATTAGCGGCACACAGAGCTTCGAGGACTCGTTCGCGCTTTCCGAAGCTGTGTAATTTGTAACACGCAATGAAAAACCACAGAATGGGATAATCACCAGAGTGATCGCGCAGGATGTATCAGCGATCCGGTTGCCGGAAGTAATTTCCGATGCGTATGACTGGAACGACTCGCGCTCACAATTGGTCAATGTCACGCTCGGTGCACGTGTACTCAACTTGTAAAATCATCGTTACATTCGCGCATATATATGCCGATAACCTTACAAATATCCGACTCCCGCCAATCTTCCTAAAGGAATACTGCTAATAGATCAGTCAGAGATGCATTAGAAACATTTCGATCTGTTTAGCGCGACCGCGTTCTCGTACACTGAGAAAAAAATATAGTTAATTTTAAATATTTAGTTCAATACTGTCAACTGAACATTTACTTGCAGTAAGTAAATATTT
>NW_017259583.1:3051641-3054934 GCF_001594045.1 Atta colombica | reverse complement strand
TTGTTGGATAATTAAAAGTAATTATGTTAAAAACTTCAAAAAAAAAAAAAAGAGTAATGCTGCAAAAAATTTGACGTTCTAGCAGTTTTCAACGAAATTATTTTGATGGCCTAACAAAATTATTTTCAGATCTATGTCCCCAGTAAAATTTTAGATCTTTTAACGAAATTGTTCTTTCTGTATATGCATACGAGATATCAGTCTTACATTTTTCTTCTTCATCCCACAATACATAACGTGTTTGTAAAATTATATTTTAATTTTCGAAACTATTTGCAAAATTCTCCTAATTATTAAAAATTTATATTCTTCATATTTTACAACATATTATTATAATATTTATTTAGTTAGTTTATTTTATAAAAATGTAAAATCACAAATCTGAAATTTTATGTTGATCCAATTTTTTCCTTGCATTTAAATTTAAAATTTTTCTCGAGTTCTCACAAAGTTAATCGCACAATTTGACTGCTTCTCTGATTCTGATTTGTAAAAAATTAAAAGGATCGAAGTTGCGAATTCCGTTTGTCAGTTTCTGACGACGCAGTGAATCATATCAGGAAAAAAAAAAAACGAATGTAAAAGGATATCTATTTTAAAATAAGAGCACGATAACACACTTTCCGGTTTCACAACAATCTTTTGTTTTTATTATGAAATGTTTAATTTATATTTAAAAGTATTTAAAGATACTTAATTACGATAAATACAAATCAGCAAACACACAATTATAATAAATATTGTATAGAAATATAGTTATAAATTATACATGCATTATTTAGAAATATGCATTATATAAAATAAATAAACATAAGTCTCATTATATTCAACATACATACCACGTGGTTTAGTTGACTATATTTAGAAACATTCTTAATGACAATATATCACTTTTAAAAAACAAAAAGTATTTTTTCAAACTTAGATTATATTATCAACGTTCAATTCAAAGAAAGGAATGTTTTAACTTTTGCAAAAGAAAATGCTCTGAATAGTATTATATGAATAAAAATAAAAGTGTTTTGCTCAATTACTTCATATCATTGTACATTTATAAAAAAAGACATAATAATTTACGTTATGATAACATTACTGCGATTATATATAGTTTGTAATAAGCTACTATTATACACTAGGAAATAAATTAGCAAAAAACTGTTTAGTTGAGGCATTTTTTAGCAAATAATTTGTTTATACATATAACAGAAAATTTAGTTGCTTTCGCAAAATAATTTCTTTGCTTTATAAATAACAAAAATATTTATTTATATTAACTGAAACAATTTTGTTTACGTAAAATTATAGTTTTATTCGATATATTTCAACAACATTTTTGTTCGTTAATGTTTCAATCAAATGTTCGTTATTAAAATAAAATTTTGATTCATATATAACAAAACATTTTTCTTAGTGTGTGCATGTGATTACTGAGAAAATATTTGTCTAAACAATTTTATCATAAGATATAAAATCCCTCTCCCCCCCCCCTCTCTCTCTTCTTCATCAGAGATACAAAACAAAAAGATTGAAATCTATTCTCTCGTGCTGTTTTTCCTTAGTAAAATATCGACAAATAAAGTGCCATTTCGCCACTTGATGTGTCTAGGCGATAAGTTTGTGATATACGATTCCCTATACAACTACAAAAAAAGCGATTTCTTTTATTACGAATTTATTTATACAACGTTAACGTGAGTCTCGTCGATTGGCTGCAATTTGCGGTGACGTAATATTTTTGCGTGCGTATTGCGTATACGATCATCGATGCGTGGAATTCGAAATATGTATACAGGAAGAGCCGCGGATTCTTTCTTTTTTGCATAGTTCGTTCCCGCATGTGCGTATGAAACGCAAGAGAACAGGTCACGCAAGGATGGGCGTAACATTCTTTTTTTTACGTCTGTGTCGCTCTCGGACATTATAAATAGCGTTACGTAAATATTTTGCTAATAATTACGTTGATTTCCTTTCCTCCTCTGTAGAAAAACGAGTTACATTCATGTTATCCGGTCGAATCAGATATATATGCAACACGCTTCTTTAAACAGGAGTTTTTTTTTTTTAATTACTGATAAAGCCGGTTTTACGAAGATAGAAGATTTCGCTACCTGATTCGCAATTACGACGTGTAATCAATGAAATTAGTACATCATATTACAGACAGTGGGAGATATATAATTATTCCTCTCCTTTGACTGAATTCCAACTGAATTCACACAATTTAGTTTCAGTCTTGTATCAAATTTAAATTATTAAGATACGAATTATTGTGTTACAATTAATTTAATTATCTAGTTTACTACCAATAAATTTATAATGAATAACTATTAAAACAAAAAAGAAGATGATTATTGAAATCTTATTAAAAAATTCTGATATTTTCTAGAGTTTCCAGATCAATTAGTATTTTAAAATTCCAAATAAGATTAGAGAACTTTTTAATGCAATTATGAAATAAATTGCAGCACAAGCAACGCAAGTCAATTATAAACTAATAGAAGACAGGATTTCACGAAACTATATCATCTTCTGCAATGTAATATTATGAGCTACCTACTTCATTCTCTACTAAGTATTCTATTGTTAATCTAATTTTTTTTTAAATAAAAATGCGAGACATATATGTGAATATACACATGTATTTATTACCGATTGTTATTTTGCTTTATTAACAAAAAATGATCGCAGAAACAACTCTTTAAGTTTTTTGCAATAAGATTTTATCCTTTTAGAGTAAGTAATTTTTAATCCAACAAATTTAGAATATTTTCAGAAGAAGACAGAGTTTAAATTTTGAAGTAAAATTCGAAAAAATTTCCTGAATTCCAACAAAATTTCATGAGAATCCTTCATTTTCAAGGATAAAAAATTTCCTGAAAATTTCAGGTTTTACAAGTTTTTTTCAAGATATTCATAAAAAATTTTTCCCAGATAATAAACAAACACCTTGTAAAGCTGGCAAATTAAAAGAAATTTGTCGCAACAGTTAATGTCGTCGTCTCGTGCACTCCATCTGGAAGTACCGTAGTGAATGCATGCGGTACTCCAGTTGCAGGATTATCTGTCAAGAAACCGACGGAGTCGAAAGCTGGCGAGCGAAGTGTGAAACGCGCGCGAGCGAGAGCGTATGTTGGCGCCGGATGACATTAGTTAGTCCACGTATATACTGTAATTCGCGAAAAAGTAAAGTCATTGGATTGATAAAGTACTGACATAAAGTAAACGGCACATTCAATTTTTTGCATCGAAGTAGCGGATAGTGGCACGATTTCATGTACACATTAAGTCTGTTC
>NW_017259583.1:3036286-3051541 GCF_001594045.1 Atta colombica | reverse complement strand
TATATTCGAGTAGTGAAGAGAGAGAAAGCGAAGATGTTGAGTGCAAAAAATTCTAACAACGCAAACGGATCTATTAAGTGCACTTAATTAAGTCTTTGCGTCAAGATGATGGAGAGATACGATGTTTTATCAATCTAGTGATTTTTCAGAAAAATCAGTTCAGCAATGCGAACTGATAACTGGATCTCCGTGGCCCCGTTCAAGGCCGGTCCTCGTTACGGTACCGGCGTTCGACTCCGATTTCCTCTCGCTCGACTTCGCATCGCGACGACGCGACGACTCGCGCGAATGTGTGTCGTGAATGCATGCGATACGTTTTCTCGACTGGCACTCGAAAAAAAAGTCGCGCAAAAAGTGCACATCTCCACTCGAGATGTCGAGGATAAAACGTTCATACCGAGAGAACGGCGCGATAAAAATGACGTGTCCGCTTTGATGTCAATTTATTTTGTCCCGCTGATGATCGGGCACGTTTCATTGTAAATATAACTTCGCAGAAATGATATATTTAATAATAAGCGACGAGGTTTATTGATACACAATTCAAACGATTGTTCGAATGATCGCTGTTCGGTTATGCGGAGCTTATCTTTGTTAACTCAGTAAACGATACGAACCGAAAGACCGATAAGATAATAGCGGGAGATGAATAATCGTCCAAAGATGAAGTAACAAAAGGCATGCCCTGAGCGTAAATATTAAAAAACAATTTTATATATATATATATATATATTTTTTTTACATATATAATTCACAGAATAACTAACTCATTATCTTATATTTTTTTGCTGTTTTGACCAGATTATCGAGTTCACGATATTTTTATCGCCTTCTTGTTGAAAGTCAAGCGGAGTTTTTAAATCATGTTATTCGTTGTTCACTTATTTGTTCGACAAGCGTTGACATTATTATGAAGAAGAAATGTGACATCGTCGATAGGAGCACGGTTATTTTTAATGATATAGTGATAATCATTGATAATTGTGACGTTTACACGATTTCGTGACATACATTAAATCATCGATAAATAATTGATAGCTGCCGCGTTTAATCTGAAGAAACGATTTTATAATACGATTAAAAAATAAGCAATTATCAACTGCGAAGTTTTACGAATTATTCAACCATTTGCTTGGATTAATGGCGTTTATCCTTGGGCCACGATCGTCCGACCTTTGGAATTAAATGCTTTCGGGTAAATCGCGATTCTCTCATGTGACATACATTTTTGGATTGAATATCCTTTTCCCTCTTTTTTTTTAGCCTCGCGACATTTCAATCTCGCACCATCCACCTTGGGATCTCATAATTGAAAACCGTAGCACGTATTTTCGAACGTGAAGCAAATTCGGGTTAAGGTCTCGACTGACTGGTCGTTTGTCCATTGGCTCGTTTCGAGAAGCAGCATTTAAATAAAAAATGGAGCAAAGCCTATCGTCTCGCTCGGTTCGAGTTTAATAAGTTATAATAATTATATTTTTGAAACTAAAGAAAATCTAGTTTAAAAAAAAACTTATACTGCCATCAAATTAGACTGTCACACGAATCTTTAATTCATATTATATATTATTACATACATTACATTACACATGTTACATTATAATATTAAAATGATTTATAAATGTGTTTTACTTTTGATTAATATAACATACACACAGAAAGAAAGATTTCACTGAAATATCTAAAAATTTTACTGTATACAAATCAGAAAAGAATTTTGTTGGATCATCAAAATTATTACGAAATTCAAGCATAATAAGCGAAGCTAAACAAATTTTTATATCTAACAATTAGTTTGTCTGAGTGTTCTTCATAATTATTTTTATGGTCGAATTATCTTCTGTGACCTGTGTATCTAGTTAAATTTTTAGAAACTTCAGCAAAACCATTCTTTGTGTACTAACAATATTTATGTGAAGATTTCCACTTTCAGGATTTTAATAAAATATATGCTTTCGTTATTCATATTATTCGAATCCAAGAAAATGTTATCTTTCTCTCTCCTACATTTTATTGCTTTCTTCTTATAAAAACATTAATTCCTTTTAAACTTTTTGTGTTCTTTTCTTTTTTCTCTAATTTTTTATTCTCTAATATTAAAATATTCTCTAATATTTTTTTCCTTTTCTCTAATCTGTAATATTTTCATCTTCTTCTGATCTCCTATTTTTATTTTTCTTTATTTTATTGTTCAAAAATATATAATATAAAGCTACAGAGAACACACTTTATCATAAAGTCTTTAAAACCTTTTAGTTCTTCAGAAAAACGTGGTGTCTTTTTAAAAGATCTTTTAAAAGATTTAAACAGACGCGTTGGCGGATATTAAACAAAACCCGAGAAGAATTACAGAAGGCGCCAGTCACAATGTAAAATATTTGTCTTCAATTAAGATAAGATCGGCAACCTCCTTCGGTGAGCTCCTTCCGTTCAGGATGTTAATTCGGCATTGATTTCGTCTATCTATGTTATCGCACGTTACGTGTGTTTGCGGCGTTTAAAAGACAGTCTGGCCGATTTGTATCTATACTCTCGGTTTGTCTACACATGGCAAAGGTGTCGATCGAGATGATGCGAGAAAGGACGTCGGCTTGACTTGCGTGTGGCTTCATGGCTTCCGCCAGTTGTCACGCACACGAGAGATTGTTAGCGTCCGCATATAGAGATATACACTCGTGTGCAGTCGTGCCTACGCACTACGTACACGACACTGTATACACTGTGCAATATTTAAGAGAAAAGGATAGAGAAGAGAGAGGAGAGAGAGAGAGCCGTAACGAGCTTTCGTCGAGAATCTCTCACATGGCTGGCCACGACGATCCAAGGAGAAAGTTTCTTTCGACGTGACGCCTAGCTTGACGATTAAACGACTATCAAAAGAATGCATTTAATGATCTACCATGTCCGCTATGCTTGAAAGTAGAATGCTACTTTTATATTCATTTTAATTAGATCTAAACATCTCGGATTTTATTAGTCACCGTTACCTTCATGTTAGAAAGTATTGTAGAATTTTTTTTTATTATATATAACGGATATAATAAAGTAATAAATAAGTATTAATTGGTATTAGAGATATTAGAGAAGATATCACAAAGATATATCGAATTATTGATAAGCTTCAGTATAATACAGTATTTCGTATTTTCTTTAATTCTATTCAATACATTGAGTAGAATTCTGATACATCAAGAGCGACTCATCATGCTCTTTTCTCAAATAAATTGTTAATAATATTATATATAAAATAAGCAATCATATATATAATTAAATATTATGTATATGATTGCTTATTTTATCAATAATATTAATGCAAACGTATTAGCATATTAATTTTATATTAATTATTAATTTGTATCTCTAAATAAATTAATATTGATATACCATATTTTAAAGACATATATTAATACTTTATCAGTTTATGTTGCTGTGAAACAATTAACTTAATAATAAAACTTAATAATAATTTCCATTCTAAACTACTGCAAATAATTTAGAAATAATTATATATAACCGTACAAACTGTTCAATTTTAACATCCTTGACTTTAATCTCCTTGTAACATCAAACTATCTTTTTAACCTTTTTAACAATAATTGTCATGATAAAAATATCGTACAGCTATTAAGATGGGCGAGAGATATCGAATGTTTTCCTTCCAAATGGTTATCTTCACCATTTGTTATCTTCTCACTACGGGGATGTACCAAACATAATTTTCATTCGAGGTCAAGACGCCAACGATCGTTTTTTATGTTTTAGGATAAGATCATTGCACACGTGTTAACATCATTATTTTCGTTTTCACGCGCACGACCTTACGTTATTACTAAAAATACATCCGACGACGCGACCAATAACGTTTAAAAATAGAGGAGAGCAACAATACCATCCCACGCCGAAAAAAAAAGAGATACTAATTCGCAGATGACTCCCACGATTCGAGGTGATATCAAAATAACAAAGTCGAGACTAGTTCGATGACTATTTCGCATTCCCGTCTAACGTTAGAAGTATAATGTCATTGTGTTGACAGATTAAAAGGATGCAGTCCGCTAAAGTGGCTTAATTTGAATCAATTAATACTAGACCAATTAATACTAATCTCGTGATCTCCGGTTGAGAATTAGTAACAGTTGAATTCCAAGTGTCTTCGACATACAAATCTTCGACAGACACGCAAGATCAATTAAACGTTGAATTGTGAAACACGTGATAGTTATTGACAACTTTTACAGGAAAACATTTCCTTCTTATGGGAAAAGTCTAATTGGGACGGTAATTCATGAACGCATTCCGCGCATTCGTTACGGATTTCGCCACGAAAAGAATGATTTTGTTAAATTATTTAAAAATTTACTAAAAAAATCTTAATACACACGTACATATATTTCTTTGAATAGTAAACATTTACTTAAATATTTGTTCAAGAAAAAATGATCAGTTAAATCAAGTTAATGATTTTTATATCAGATAAATACATTTAAGTTTACTAAGTTTAGATTTTTTAAGTTTACTAAATATTTATTCAGAATAAATATTTATTCAAATATTAAAATTTAGTTTTTTTTTCAGTGGAAATTCAAACATGTTGCAAAAAATTTTGATATTCTAGCAACCAGTTTAAGGACTCTATATAATTATTTGCATAGTTGGACAAAATTATTTTCAATTAATTATTAATAGAAATAATCTTATTTTCACACAATAATCAAGCATATCTTAATATCTAATGATGCAAATCAATCAAATTTCTGCAAATATATTAATTCAATTTTATAAACTGCACGCTGATAAGATTTTTTGAAACGCAATCGCAAATTGAAGCTGAAATTAATATCTCAAATTAAATTGATCGTCCGTTTTAAGAGCGGAGCTAATAATCATTTTAAAAATTTTATTTTTTGTAAATAATTAAAAGAAAATTATTTTCAGATCTGTACCTAGCTAAATTTTTTTTAGATACGTCAACAAATTCTTATCGTATGGCGAAGAAAAAAAATCAAAAAGAAGAGATGCGCTCACCTTTATGATCTTGTACTTTTTTTTGGTCGCCTGATTAAGATCCTCGTGCACCTTGTCGAGTAGCCAGAGAAGGAATTCCTGGGCGTCGTGCTGTAAATTGCCGCGGTACTGGCTACCGTATTTGTCGACGACGCTCTTAAACGCGGTGCTCATCTCCGGATCGTACTGGCAGCTCCAGATCGCCTTGAGAAGCAGTGCTAGTTGCTCCGTGATCTCGCCTTTGGTGCCGTACTTCTTCGAGTTGAGCTTATTGCGGCGCGACAGGTCGACCTTGTACTGATCCAGGACGAAGTACTCGGCGAGAATGTCGGTGTGCGAGAGGCACTGCAACACGGCGTTCATGAAACACGTGTTACCGTGATTGCGTAGGCCTATGACACCCGGCACACGATCTGGCGGGATGTGCGCTGGTCGCGGCGGCGGCACCCTGATGTCACCCGCGCTCGAGCTAAGATCATCGCTGCCGCCGCCGCCGCTGCAACGTTGATGATGGATCATCGCGGCGGACTTGTGGCTCTGGGTGCCAACGTTTGACATGTGCCGCACCATCTTGTTGATGAACTTCTTCCAGGAGGGCCGGCGAAACACCTTCTTGCCGCACGGCCGCTCCTGGAATTCCTGATTGCCGGTCTGCTGACCGCCATGCAGTCTCCCCATCGCGTTCTGTCGCTGCTGCTGCTGCTGCTGCTGCTGAGACGGCGGCTGACCGCCGTCCGTGTAACGAGCGTTGTTTCTGACGTTCTCCTTGGCGCTTGGCGCGCCGTGGTTGGCGTCCCTCGAGTCCCCGTGGGTCTGCTGTTGCTGCTTCGGACGTCGCCGCGACATCCTGCTGCTGGCACTTTGAAACGGGTTTCTCGGCAGTGTAAAGGTGCGCTTGAGCCGTGTGGCGCCGCGCGGTTCCGCGGGTTTAACCTCTTCCTCCACGCCCAGCTCGCCCTCGGACACCGATTTCATCACCGATGTGCCGCGATCGGTTCTCGCGGCTTTCATCGCCAGCCGCACCTTGCTGGCTGAGCTGTTTAATCGGATGGCTTGTGATGGCTGCAGCGCGCGCGTGAATCTCCTCGGCGTATAGGCGGTCGGGATCGGCCGTCAACGAAGTTCACATCACGTCCCCGGGTGCCGTCGGTGTTACCTCGACCGCGACGTGGACGAGGCTGACAACGGCGACAACGATGATGATAACGACGGCGTTGCCGAGGGACGTTGACGCGGTCGATGCAGGAAGCCGCGTGGCGTACGCGACAACCGCACGTCCCGTACGCGCCTACGCGGTACCGCAATCGCACCCGAACGCAGTCGGACGTCACGCAACACCACGCACCGCCTCGGAAACTGCACCACGGCGGCCATCGGCGGCCATTTGCCGCGCGTATCACGGGCTTCCACGATTTCACACGACGCCTCGGCCATAAACCATCGTGAATCGTCGGCTGCTCACTGCTGGCGATATCGGTGCACATCGATGATCGGTCGGGGAGATACGCGACCGTCGCGACATCTCGACATCATTTCCTAAATGATGTAACTATTTAAATTATCGTCAGTCCATAAAGTAGGAACGATAATATGAGCTTTATTATTTCTAAACAATAATTTACAGTTCGATCATTATTATTTGTAGAAAAAATTATTTCAAATTAGTAAAAAAAATCTGCCATTCGAAAAATAGGCTAACTATGCATGATAATCATGTGCATATATGTATATTTTTTTATGTTTATAGTATTTTTTAAAAATAATTTTTACAGCTTAAAAATTATTGTTGATATTTAAAAAAAAATCATTTCAAAATGATTTTAAAAATTCGTAAAAAATTAAATATATGGCAATTTTGATAAGTGTTATATAATAATTAATCAATAATTATGTAAGATATACGATAGCTTTAATCTTTGTTTTGTATAAATTATTCATATTATTACATAATATTTTTTATTTTTGACTTGATTACTGTCAACACAGTTTGACAAAAAATGGGAAAATATTTTTACTGAGATTGCATTAATTATAATTAAAGATCTCCACAACCATAATATATTTTCTTATCAACTTTTATACTTATTATGTTTATGTACATATACAGACTCCTTAACATGTAAAGCTTGCTTTAAAGCTTATCTCTCTCAAGTCCATCGTCTCTTGTCAGAGACGTAGTGACCTCTTCTATATATACATATCCACTAATATATATATGTGTGTGTGTGTGTGTGTGCGTGCGTGCGTGTGTGTGTGTGTGTGTGTGTGTGTGTGTGTGTGTGTGTGTGGTGTGTGTGTGTGTGTGTGTGTATATCTTTTACTCAAGCAGAACACAAATCATTCGACATGACAGCAAAATAATGACAAAGTAGCTCCAAAGTGATTACTAAAAGTCGTTTTTCACACATTTACAATCATTTTAATGTCACTTTCACGTTTTAGTTTATTGTGATGTTCTACATCACTGGCGAAAATAAAAATTGGAACGTAAGTTAGATAAAAAAATGTGACAGATACATAAATACTGCTTCTAGGAGGCGAAAATTGAGACGATAACAAAATGTAAAGGAGATGCATACATTTTTTTTACGTTTTGTTGCCTCAATTTTTATTTCCTACAATCCATTTATACTTCTTACTCTTTCCTTATTACATTTGATTTATCCGATTATTATTTTCGTTTATACCCACTTAAAGTTTATAATTATTATTAACTTTTTTGATGATAAATAATTAATTATATATAATTAATAATAATAAAAAAATCAGTAATATTTTTATGAACGTATAACTATTAATAGCAAACATTAATTGATTTAATAGATATTTTAATGTTCGCAATTGCATAATGTAACCAAGATTAATTAATTATTAAAGATCTCCATAATTGCGTGTAATATATTATCTATATATTTTCTTATTAAAACTTCAATATGAGCTTTAATGTTGTTTATTTATTAAATTTAATACAATTTTTTTTAACTACGCTTTTATTACTGTAACTGCAATAAATAAAATGAATATAAAAAGTGTTATATATTTGTCAATTAACAAAGATTTGCGAGCAGGATTTAATTGGATATACGATTAAAAAGTCATTGTCAGCAATCGACAATTCCTCGCTGATGATGCGTTTCAACGAAAGTGCTATCGTTCACTCGATCAAAGTTGTGTCGTATCCGTTTCTCTATCGTTATTTTCATTATGATTAATTCAGAAAAGATTCGCTTTATTCTTCGAGTTAGTGCTTTATGTCTCCTTTTAAGTCATATCTCACACTCCTGGAATTTAAAATCGCTGAATATATCGGATGATGTTCTAATATGGAGATTCGCTGTATGGAAAAATCGTGCTTTTCTGGCAATTCCCAGGTAGGTAAATCACAATAATAAACTGTGAGTAAGAATCCTCAATCCGTGTCATACAATATATAATACCAAATATGTAATAATTTATTAATTTTAAAATAATCTTATATTAATATTGATTATTAATATTGATTTTTCAATATTCTGAAACAGTTGAAAAAAAATTTATAATTCTATATTTCTTTTATTGGTAAAAAATGAATCTATTATCCTCTCGTTCGATTTATTGTTTAATTATAGTAATCAGACGACGCGTAAAAATACAATATAATATAATTAATTGTAAAACACAATATTAATAGAACACAATATTAATAAATACAATTTACTGTATGTAATGTAAATTTATTTGGAACGAAAGTTAAAAAACGAACGAAGTTAAAAAAATTTGTTTTTTTTTTAATAAATAAATATTTATATTGTTACTGTCATGCAATTTGTATTGTAGATCAACAAATGAAAAACAAGAAGAATGGAAACCAACTCTGGTGGAAGTTTCTTGGCCTGAAATTAATTTGCCATTAAATGTTGCAAATGCAGTAATCTCTTCAAAACTATTCCCTAAAAGTAGAGTATCAAAGCAGGATTATGAAACTCTCATATCCGTAACTGGATTAGACGTGGATGCTCGAGGACGATTATGGGTTCTAGATGCACCCGATGGATATGATCGTTGGCCTCGAATTATCATTTATGATTTGAAACGAAATGATCGATTGGTATCTACTAAACTATACGTTTTCTCTTAATCTTAGAATTATTTACGTTAATTAAATCTGTGAAATGAAAATTAGCACTCTCTTAAAAATTTTTTCTTGTTTTGAATTAATGTTTATAATTCGTAATTTAATAAGTAGAATTAAATTTTTATTTTACTATCCACTGTACAATGTTTAACAGTTTTTACCGAAAAAAATTTGTGTAGAAATATTTTTATATTTTTAACACTATTTTTTCTATTTTTAACAAAGATCTAAAAATATTTAACCGGATATATATAAAAAAATCTGACTCATATAACTGTGCGAACAACAAAATTAATTCTAAGGTTAAATAAATTCGTATTTTTTAAATTGATATAATTTTTATGTAAAATTCTATATTTATTTATTTGTTGTATTTTATTCCATTTTAATACATATATTGTATATATCGTTTATACTTTTAGAGAACTATATTCTAATTTAAAATTTACCCCAGTAGTGAACGTTATTTATCGTCGTTTTAAAATTAAAATGATGACAAATAACGTTAGATTGCTGGATAACAAATAAAAGAGCGATTTTATAAAAGTAACAAAATTTTGCTGTTTAATCTTGCAAAATTTAATCTTGTTCAAATTAGATTTTATTTCCAAAAAAATAAATATTTGGATAATTAATTCCGTTTATTTAAAAAATTTTTAAAGGTGTCATCCACCGAGTTAACTAAAGTGTCAGTAAAACATTTAAAGTCTCTCGTAATTGATCCATTTGAAGATCAATGGGGATTTCGTGGTTATATTGCAGATGCCGGTGATGAAACGATCATTATTTACAGTTCGGGTAATTTACATACATTCGAAGAAAATTTATATATGGCGCTACAAAATTATTCTCTTTTTATGTCGATTGCGATACGAATTTCAGGATTATGCAAGTGGTGGAAATTAAGAATGTTACACGGACCCGAAATTCCTCGTGTGCAATTCAGCGACCTTGCTGTCTCTCGGATGAATTCAATTTTATATATGACAGGACATAATTCGCATGATCTATTTAGCATCAATCTGGAAAGGATTAGTACAGATAAATTATTACGAATATCTTCACGCGTATGTATTAAGCCAAGTTACTTTTTGATATTATTTGCTTTGATTGACAATATATACAATTGAGTGATATCTGTAATAAATCGGCAATTTTTTATATAAATTTCAAAGAAATAAAAATACAGATGGGTATGATTACTCCGTTATCTGCACTGTCGAAGATAATCTTCAAGATAATCTTCATGACTTTTTAAACCGCATTATATTACTTCAGGAAGTACAAAATGTAACAGTGACTTGGCTTGGGAAGAAATTAGGTTCTTCCGTAGGATTGTTTACCGATTTAAAAGACGGTCTACACTATTTTATGACTTCAGAGAGAGCCAGCGTGCGATGGAACACTAAGCTTCCTTTGAACGTAAATTACTTAATTCAATCCCCTCTAAAAGCCACATTGTGAATAATTGATTGATCTGTCCTTTCAGGCGCAGAGTCATTCGGTTCTGGTACAAAACGATGACGTCCCATGCATAACCGATTATATAATGGATTCGCGAAGAAACGTATGGGGTCTGGTAAATTCGAAATGTCCCGGTACAACGAAAAAGAATACTTTGAGTAATTCAACACTTAAATCTAGAACAATTAAAATTCAAAAGTACTATTTTGCGATGCAATAATCATATTTTTAATTTTTATAAAATGTGATAGAAAATATTTCAAAGAGTTACACTTAATTCTTTGATTGGTTTAAGGATAATTTTCTTGTGAATATTATTATTACAATATTTCATTATTCATCGCATATTTCCAATTAATATTTATATTAAAATTCTACTAAAGAACTTCTATTCTTCATCATTTAATTTCTCCTAAAGATTGATTTGTCGTAAGATTTTTATTTTTAACTGTTAATTACTTAAAAATGAGACCTTATTTTGTGATTCAAGACAGCTCTATTATAAACTGGAAATAAAGAATAAATTCAGGTAATAAAGAAGAGGAATTATTCCGGTAGTTTTAAGACGTCTTACCAAAAATGGACTAGTTCTACGTATACAAGAATTACATAAATTGATATATGTCTAAATTGATATACGTTTATATAAGTTGGCATTTATTAGTAGTTTGGTTTGACTTAACAATTACAGGTATTATGATTAATTATACATATTTCAATTATCAATTCACTTTTTTCAATCGTTGAACAGTTGAATAATTACAAGGTTTTGAAAATTCATTTTGAAACTGGCAGCTATATGCTGGCATCGATTTAAATATCGACAAGTAATTTTTACACTGGTCAACTCGTCCAAATATGGGATTTTACATAATATATGAACCTTTTATCGATCACGGTTACATTAATTATACCAAACATTGTCAATTTGCTAATTATCTATGTGACTTAAAGGAATGTTCCAGCGTTTACATTAATCGATGTAACATTCGCAAATTAAATTTACTACCTATGAGGCTCAAGGCGCAAGATGTGCTGGTTACGTGACTAGATCAGCGACAAAATAGAACTTGATCTCTTCTTATCTTTTTTTTTAACTTACAATTAGATGATGTTCCTGTATACACTATACACTATCAGTACTGAAAATCTATAGTTCATTTTACATATACTAGAGACGTATATCCTATAACAGAATGTGGCCACGAGTAATTTTATCAAAATTCTACGAGAGAGAAAAATATAAAATATAATTTGGAGAAATATATAATTTCTCCATGTATATATATTACGAGCAAAATTCGCAAGTGTTGACATTGTTCGCAATGCTGACATTATATAGCAGGCAACTCGGGCATAAAGCTCTAGATATACCAAATAGCGCAAAGATCCTCCATTTTCAATTTACTTAATCACACCAATAATACTAAGTGCTTATTGGAGTACAGACAACTAGGTCGAAAATAGCGGTCGAAATAGCCAATAGGAAGATTGTCAGCATTTCGGCTCAGATAAAAGGATTGCATTACTTTGATATATTTAGAGCTTTACTCGGGCAATGTCGACATTGCTTACTTGCGGACTTATCCGTAACATACTATCTCACTTTATTAACTTATATTGTTTCACTCTATGACGCTATTCATAGTCGATTTTTATATTTAAAACTGTCTTAAATACAGTCTTAAGATATCATAAACCATTAAAAAGTTGAACTAGCATCTTAAGACATTATTTAAGACGGTCTTAAAATAAGAATGGACTATCAATACCATCTCCTAACTTTAATTAAGATCATAAAGCGAGACACAGTATAAATTAGAGTGAGATAGTTTGATAGTATATGTACAGACAGAAATTATATGTATCTTTCTCTCTATAAAATTTTGACAAAATCGTTGGTGGTTCTGATATATGTACACGGAGAGAATTTTTTTTTTTAGAATTTATTCTGAAAACATGATAATCCTGGGACAACATTGTATTTCGAAAAATTTTATGTAAATTTCTCTCATTCAATAAAACTATATATAATAAAATATAAAATAAGTGAGTTAATTTTACTAAAGTGCATGTTAAAAATCTTTAAAATATTGTATCATAATTATCATATTTTCAGGATAAATTAAAAAAAAAATTCTCTCCGTGTAGAATCTCTAACATATATTAGAGATTTTCAGTACTAACAATACATTGGAACACAGCCTTAAGCGAAATGTCGTATATTTCAGTAATCATCTTTTTATCGCGGAAAAATTTGATTATTTTTTCGATTTAAGAAATTGGGACTAAAATTAATTGAATTCGTTTCGATACCGTAAATAATGGAAAAATATACCTAATCGTCGTGTCTTCCATTGCCACTCCATAGACATTATTTTCATGTATCTGTTGCATCAAAATACAAAATATTTTTTTTAAATACTAATTTCAATTCCTTTGCTTATGAGACATCGAATTATATAAATGAATGGCTGCTCTATAATTTTTAACGAATGATTTCTAGTCGTCGCAAGACTTAACCAGGGGATGAATTCCCACGGAAGCACCCGAGCTGCTCACGGTGTTCTGTATATAATCCTGGAAATTGCTCTCGATTACCCACATCAATCTCTTATTGGAAGGAACCACTTGAGTTGGCAATCGGCAATCGTTGCCCTTCTGTACTAGGAGGAAATTTTCCGGTATGAAGGGTGTCTCAGTGTTCCACATGTAGACATCAGTTTCGCCTAAAAATAAATAAATTATTCTTCTTAATTAGACATTTAAAGAATGGTTGCAATTTACATTGAAAGCAATTTGATGGTAAAAGCAATCGCAAATTATTTTTTAAACTATAACTCTGCCACGCAAACTTTTTTTCATTTTGAGAAATACAGAGAAGATCTATGACTGTTCAATTATTTTCTTTATATTTAATTTATTTATATTTAATTATATAATTTAATTATATTTAATTTATTTATATTTAATTATATAATTTAATTATATTTAATTTATGCTTTACGAAAAGAAGAATCTACGATACTGTACAAGGATTGATGCATGCATCAGATTAAACAGAGAACATCAACTTACCCTTATTCCTGAAGAAAAGAGCGCAGCCATTGTCGTTTCCGAGGAGAACGATCTTGCTTTGCTTCGATCCAATATCTATAACTGATCCTTGAGAGAGACCACGTCTCAGGTTCTCAGCCTTGATCGCGAAGAGCCTGTTGGATCCCAGATAAGTGAAATACAACACTGGCGTACCGCAGCTCTTCTTCACCAGCGTTGAGTAGAGAACATCTCTCCGTTGGACACCGGTGGTAACTGCATTCGGAAGGATCACTCGGAATCCTTTATCCGCGGTGACATTGTAAACGATAATGGATCTAGAGGCTGCGTCGGTCACGTACACGTATACCTGGCCATCGTCCGCATAATCGATTGTCAAATATTGCAGACGAGACAATTCGTTCACCAAGTAACTCAAATTGATCACTTTTACAACCTGCGGGCACACCATGTCTCAATATGAATCATTTATTCCCACACCAATATATTTCTACATATTTCAATATATCATGAATTTTAATGAAACACTGATGTAAAATATTTGTGATTAAAAAGAAAATTATTAAAATCAGAGTTATATAATTTAGATCTAAAAAGGTTTTTCTATCTTTCATATCAAGGCCTAAAATTAATTAATTAATTAATTAATTAAATTTAATTAATTTAGAAAATTTTTATCATTGAATTTCTTTATGTTTTTTTTCTTTCTCAAATAATTAAAGTTACTTGAGATCAAGACATCTCAAAGACAAGTGCTTCCGATAGCTTTTTTTCAATTAGAAACAATAATAAATTGTTATATAATTATAAAATTATAATACGTGAATTTTATAAATCTCTATCTTATTTGAGTATTTCAACGTTATTAATCATTAATTTCTCGTACCTTGCCGGATTTTACATCAATTCCGACGACTTTGGGAGGACACCTGCGCACTGGTTGCTCCAAAGTATTTACGATACCAACGTCCAATACCCACAAGATCTCTTGAATGTCCAGAATTATGTCTACTACGCTCTGCAGGGCTTTGCAGTTGCCCTCTTCTTGGATCGCCCAGCAGGGGAATGCTATCACCTTCGGAGTGCAATCCTTCTTCTTCAACGACATAACACCCAGAGTGAATGGCACACCCGGCTTGTAGCGTGGCATCGCTACGATTGCATCGTCCTTGTAAATCTGCGCTCTCGTAGCAATAACATTTCTGGCAATGTAACGTCCGCTCGTCTCGTAGATGTTCTTCGTGTCCTCGCTTGGCCATTCCAAGCTGTGGCCTGATAGGATGAACGATAGCTCCGGCAACAATTGCTTGTCGCATACCACTGACGATAACCCACTCGCCAGAATTATCAGGCACAGAGCGCTCGTCGGGATTCTCATCCTGCGCTCGTTTTTTGTGACTTGAAATAATGTCCCGATGTTCTGAAGAAACATAATACACAACAATTTAATTGTTAAATTACACTGGAAACAATATCCTACAGATAAATTTCTGAAAATTTCCAAGCCAAAAGATAGTTACTAAAGTAATAAAATCGATAAAAATTAAATTTGATATAAATTTTAATAAATAAATACGTAGAATACATTTGTTCTTCAATTATACGAATTTAAATTT
>NW_017259583.1:3023545-3036186 GCF_001594045.1 Atta colombica | reverse complement strand
ATATATGTAATATTATAAAAAGATAAGTACTGAAAAAATAGACAAAGTTAGATCAATAGCTCTCTAAGCGAAGTAACAATATAAAATAGTTGTTAATGCGGTGAAAAAGATGTGAAAACTTACAAGGTTTCTCGTACAATGAGGGCGAAAATTTTTGAATATGTGAATCATTTATACAGCTTTATACTTATATATACGTTGTGAATCAACTGAAATCGTTTACATTTTTACCGTATACTACTGTTTCCTTCTACCCAATATTTTGCAACGATTTTCTTGCTCAAGTTTGATGAATTCGTAAAGAGGAAATATTTCATGATATGCATTTTTTAATTTATTTATAAATAACGACAATTTCAGGAAGACACAAAAAGCAGCATACATTAAATGTAATAAATCAGGAAATACAATGCACAAGGAAATTATCTCTTTGTTTTATTAATAATTTATTACACTTCCGCTCCTAAAGAAACGTTAATTATACAATTATCTAATATAATTGTTTAATTTATTGTTTTCTTTATTCTTATCTATTTTTAAACTTTGTAACTTTTAAATTTTGTAACTTTTTGTAATTATATTTTGTAATTTAGGAATTAATATAAATAGAATTATATTTCGTACTTGTACTCTGTTATAATTAAACTTTTTACATATATTATTTATTTTATTTTTATTTCATTTATTTAAATAAAATTATTCTATATGTTACTTGTACTATTATTTTCGAATTAAAAGTATAAAGAAATGTGACTTGAAATTTTTCATATCTTTTATATTCTTTTATATTTGTAAATAAATGAATTAGTAAATTAGTGAATTAATTTTCTCAGTATTTTCTTTTTGTTTGTATTTTTAGAATTATAACATTTATAATGTGAAATTCCTCTTTGACATTATTTAAATTTTTTTATTTTTATTATTTTCACTTAACGAAGAAAGAGCATATTCTAGTGTTCCGAAGTAATTAAGCATTAAAAGAAATAATTGTTAATTAACTCATTGCACAATCTTAATCAACTTATTATTTATAATAATAATAACCTTTTATTTATAATAAATTCGTTGTACATATTTATAGAATAAGCATTTGGTATTTTTGATCAACATTAAATAGCAATTTGTGCGGAACTGCTTTAATGAACGTGTTCATTTCGACTCGCTGCGCGACTAAATATTTTTTAAACAAAGATGTTACGTAATATCTCGTCCCGATGTGACAGGATTATAAAATTGGCGTAATCCAGAGGGTTTTACAGTTTACGATTTGATTCGATCAGCAAAAGAGACGCGGTCGAGACGGTCGGATATTCGAAGGGGGAAATTCACAAAAAATAAGGATGCTTTTCGCACGAGCGGTGACGTTCGTCGTCGCCGTCGTCGCTGTCGTTGGTGCTGACGAGCCTATTATCGAAAAAAAATGCGACAAGAACATTCTGTGGACCGGTGGTACCTTCGAATGGCCTTGCGTGGCCACGAAGAGCATATTCAAGAATAATGGTCGTTACATCTCGAAGAACATCCTCGCCACCAGGGTTGCGATCTACAAGGATGATGCCATCCTTGCTTTACCTAGGTATGAGATATACAATTTATAATGTAGTTACAATAATCTGCAATAAAACATTTAATATTTTTTTGCACATTTTGAATACTTTTATATGTTTTTTATTAATCTTTTATTAAAAAAATACAAGGAGATTATCTTAAAGAACATTAGGGAATAGAAATACATTTTTTATATTGCAATATATGTATAATATAAATTATATCACAGTAATGCACTATTCTATTCAGATTTCTATATACGTCAAAATCTGTCTGAAGTTTTATTGAGTCGTTCTTTGAAAAAAAAAAAAAAGGTTGTAAACGTTATCTTTATTAGCAAAAAATTTATTTTCACAACGATTTATAATCTTGCAGATTAATATTGATGTTTTCTAATGAAATATAGCTTTTTAAAAAACATGGAAGAAATATTTCTTGCGCTATTCAAATTTTATTTTATATATAAACGTATTTAATAAAGGGAAAAATTGAAAAAAGAGTCTTACAAAAAAGTAACATGTCGTATTATTTGTATAAATTATCGCAAGGTTAAATTTTCCTTTATGAAAAAGTTTGTAGAAAGAAGTATCCGATTTCATTTGTACTTTCAATTCGTAAACAAGATCGATCCTCTCCAATTGCAACAAAAACCAGGGTAAAAGGGCAATCGCATTCTTTGGCAAGTTTACCGATCATTTAAAAGGAGAGAAATCGCAGAAGAAAAGAACGCTATTTGCAAATCGCACGTTACGTCAGTAGCGATCGATACATTGCAGTATCAATCTTAGCAGAAATTAACGAGGCATGAGCTGGAAGTGAACTGAGATTGCAAGACGCGATCGTAATCGCAGTTCCAACGCGGAAAAATAAAATCATCTTACCGAGATATCTACGGGGGATTACCCGTCAGAAAATAATGGGGTTTTTTTTCTGATATGGTAATCGAAAGACACACGGTTGCAGACCTTGTCATGATTATAAATCGTGTAATGAGAATGTTCACATGTGTGTAATAATGTTGCGACATTATTGATCGGCGATTGTATCTGCCTCATTTCACGAAGGGCGTTTGGTATTTACTGCTATAAACACAATGAAATGCGCTTCGCTCAACGATAAAAGCGTTTAATCGCAATATCTTCATTATACTTCCTTTCCATTATGCGTGCACGATCATTAATCTTACTGATTGTCAGCGATTTTACAGGGTTAACACGCGATATTAGCGGGTTAATGATCAATATCAGTAAGTAGTGTTATTTGTATAATTACTGCTGATTAATAAACAAATTTAAGGCATATCAATTTATTTTTATCAATTTATTTTTTATGTATCAAATATAACAAATCAACTGTAAAGTGTAAAATATCCATGCAATTCCTCTTGGCAATTGAGATATTTATTTCGTGAAATAAAAAATTTTTATTTGTGACAATTTGTACGTACTAATAAAATAATATAATTTTAAGAAAGAAGATTAAACAGAACATCAAAAGAACTTGAATGTTTTTTTTTAAATATGAGATTGCCGCAAGAATCTTATGTTTAATATTTTCTGATAATAATATGAGATAAGACTAAGAGGTCAATAATGTCTTAGAACATACTAACATTTATTCGAAATGTTTCTCCAGATATAAGCCTGGCGTGCCAGTGACCTTAGCGAGAGTCTCCTTGAAAGATAAGAATTGTCAGGCCTCCCTCTGGGCCTTCCCTTGTTGGTCGCTCCAGGAAGAAGGTACATGCTCAGCTCTACAAAATGTCGTAGACCTCTTTTTGGATCCCCAGGAAGTCCTGTGGGTACTGGACACTGGTGTCATAAACTCTCTTGAGCAACCGGAGCGCAAATGCCCACCGAAGGTTGTCGCCCTAAATGTAAAAACTGGCAAGGTGAGACAATTCATTTCTGAAACTCGCAATGTAAAAGGGCGCGTCTTATTCTCTTCTTATAGAAATTTTGATTTTATGTGAAAGAGATATTTTTAGAATTTTTCTACTTTTTTTATTATAAAAGCACAAAAATGCTTTAAATGTATAATATTAAATGTTTATTTGCATTTATTTAAAGCGTCCATTTATTTTTTGATAAAGAAATAAAAAAATTATTTCATTCGTTTGTAATATAATTTTTTGTTACTCATACCGTTTCCGTACGCGTTCATGTTATTAATCTATATCACTTTTCTTTTTTTCGCAAGAAATTGTGCAAGAGAATTTTTTTTAATCGTTTTCTCTATCAAACAAGCCACGCATAATTTTCGATTAAAAAACTATTTCTCATATGATTGTGATACAATTATAATTGCAAATTATTTACTTAAATTTACCAAAGAGAATGACGCATTTTCTAGCACGATTTTATCAATCGATTTTAAATTATTTTTAACAATAGAATAAACAATACCCAACAATAAACATCAACAGTAACATAAAATATCAAGATTTTAATTTTCACTCAACATATGTATATAATAATAAATGTAATATAACATATATTATATAATTACATTGTTGAGTATAAAATTACATTGATATTATTAGTTAATATTATTAGTTGATATTATTAATTGGTATTTAGGATATTATAATTCTCAAATTTTCTTTCTTCTTAAAAATTAAATTGATTCTTCGATGTATTATGTAATATTGAACGCAATGGATCCCTTTTTTTCAGGTCCTGAAAACAATCGATCTGTCCGGGCTGACGAACTCCGCGTCCCGACTTCAGTACGTTGTGGCGGACTACAATCCAGACGGCCGCGTCTTCATCTATGTGTCCGACGCAGCCTCGCGAGCGATCCTGGTATACGACGTGACCTCTGGTCGTGGATACCGCGTCGTACTTCCTCAAGCGGTGACTCTGAACTGCGACCGCCGAGACGTGCTCTATCTCGCTCTGGTGCGTCACAATGACGGTAGTACTTGCCTGCTCTTTACGTATTTGGGTAGCAGCCGCGTGTTCAGCATCCGAACGGATCATCTCCGAAGTGGCAATGCCCAAGGCAGGATACAAGATCTTGGAGTGAAACCGCAGAAGATAGTCATTCTGGGCACAGACAACGGTAGTGCTATCTTCTTCCGATACGTAGGCAACGGCGAGGTCTACAGATGGGACAGCATCACGCCCTTCATAGCCGCCAACTTCCAGCCCGTCTACGAGAACAGCTACGAAGGCTCCCTGCCTACTCACATCGTACCCGATTACAGGAGAGGACAGATGCGCGTTCTTGAGAGCAACTTCCCGGATTACATGCAGGGTACCGTCGGCTGCGGAGCCAATCATGCTTTGATTCTGATGTAGAGCGAGATGTTCTCGCCGAGATTGTGAAGAAGAGAAGATTGAGGAGAAGGAATAGGAGAACGGGTTGATAACAGCAACAGGTTTCTCGGTCCCCGGCGTGCCCAGTTGGGAGACCGAATAACATTATAATTCAATGAGATTACCTTTTCATGTTATAGATGCGGAATAATATGTACCTTACGCCAATCGTCTTTCATTGCCATAAGTGTGTAGCGTAAAGATCACTCTTGTGTACGTGTATGTGTTTATCTGTGTGTGTATATATATATATACGTGTGTCTGTAGCATCGAAATTCGACAAAAATTATATTGGCTGCAATACATTCTTTGCAACTGACGATGCGAAAACTCCGACAGTAAGCAAAATGTCAATTGCTGACATTTCGGATGCAGAAATAAACGTATTATAAAAATTCAGCATTTTTTAATTTTCTCTCCTACGCAACGTGCGTTTCTAATTTACTCTCAGTTTAAGTCTTTGATCCGATATTAAATTAATTTTTTGCGCACTAATCCTCTCTGATTAATTACGCATTGCGATTCACGCAAATTGATCCACCGCTTTTAATTAAATAATTCAAGTATTTTTTTGCAAATTTGTCGAGAATATTTTCTAACTTTAATCTAGAACTTTATATATTTTTTTTAAAGGTCGCTTTATCTTCACTTCCTAGATCAGAATTATAAAATTTAGCCAAAGGCATATGATATGATGTTTTGTGCTGAATTGCATGCGATTTAGTAAATTATTATAATTATACAATATATGTTCAGATTTCCATCCAAGTGCTCTTCACGTATCATTTTATTCTCGTTTAACATTCAATGAATAACAAGGATAAAATGATACATAGATAATACACGGATAGGAATCCCAACTTCAGGGCACAGAGAGAGAGAGAGAGAGAGAGAGAGAGAGAGAGAGAGAGAGAAAGAGAGAGAGAGAGAATTCCTAGAATCATTTACTAGATCGCATGCGATTTAACACGAGAAATTGCATCGTATGCCTCTGGCTTACATGCAACAAGTTTCATTTGCTTGAAAGGAGAAAAAAAGAAACGCCGACGAATTGTGCACTACGCGTGAAAAAGTTAATCACATCGCGTTCTGCACTTATATGCAATTTACAATTAATTCCTCTTCTACCTATTCTCCACTTTTAGTTTTCCTTTGTGAGTAACGCACGTGCTCGGTATAAATTAATAGTTTACACAAAGGAAGAGTATATTTGATTCTTAACGCATCTGTTTTCCTTTCGAATTCCTGTATCGAATTTACCAATATTTTTTTTTACATCGAATGACGAATGAATATTTTTTTATAACTTCCGTTTCTTTTTTCCTTTTTTGCCTACAGCATCAGAAGCTATGTGATATATCAGAACTTTCAATGAAACTTGATACTCAGATCAGATTTTCTTCTTGATTTTACACGATACGCTGCTATAAAACTCCAACTGTATCCGATTACGAATTAGGTGATTTTTTAAATTTTTTAATTGTGTGTCATCTGATCTTTGCTTTGATAATCCTTTGACTGAACTACAACTCTATCGTAATTTGATAATACTCTTGAAGTTTCCACGCCTCCATCGTAATTTATTTCGAAAGAATTATAATTCCGTCAAACTGAATTTTATTATAAACTGTTTATAATTTGACCAGTATGAATCGTAATTAATCATTAATGAACATATTATAGCATATTAATTATGTAAACGATATTACACGAAAGTGTCAATTCAAACGATGTTACACAGAAAGTGTGTCAATTCTTGAGATAGTTGAAATTAGATTTTCAATTAATTGCTGATCAGCTGATGGCGCAAACGCTCCTTGAGCTTTAAACGATGAAAAAAATATCGTAAATGCTATTACAGAATGAAAGGAGGAGAACTGTTCACGTAGCGTTTCTCGAACTATTTATTCCTTAGATGCAAGTTCGCATTCAAAGAACCAAGTACATGCAATTAATTTTATTACGATCGGTAAAAAAGTTAAAATCTTGGTCGTAAATACATTCTAATCATACGTTCCCGCAAACTGTAATTATATATATTGATGGCATCTAGTTAAATATAATCATGTTAACATTTCTTACAAATACGTGTCAGTCTACTACAGTAATATGAAATGTGTTATTTAAAATTAGATGTCTCGATATTGATGTGGGAAATTTGAATCGGTGAAAAAAATTTTATTAATTTTAAATTCTTATCTGATTTTTTATATTTTTATTAAATAAAAGATTAAGACTCGCAGATAAATTCGGAATGATTACATATTCGATATATACAATTGATATATATATAATTTTATTGTCATTACCTGTACAATCATTTATATAATCAAAATTTTAATAGAATCGTGAAATTAAAATAAAATTATAAATATTTCAAATCAGATTTGTCCGAAATTAAATTATGCTATTAGGACAAATTTCCTTTCGCTTGTCATTTCCGTTTTGCGTTATATAATTATATAATTTATGGGCATGTGGTGCGACGTTATACCTGTCAACAACTACTCGTAAATGGTCTTTAAAAAATATTTTACTGGTTCTTATCCCCACGATAAGAATTTGCTTGTTCAAGCTGACATTGCGGATCAATAACGAGCTGTTTCCGTTTCGTCGTGGGAACGGTGGGCAATCGTGATCGTTCCTATGGTATTTCCCATAGTGTTCCATGCGAAGTATTGAGCAACAACGAAATACTCGGTTTCTAACGAGACACATTGCAAACTTTATACTCGGTAATCGAACACTACCGTATCATTCCGTCCACCTCGTTTTAATTCCCAGCCTTTCGATACAGCGTTGAATAATATCCAGTTACGATTGTTAACAATTACGAGCTTTGTTGCAAAAAGATCACGTTTAATCAATTTTTTTATCAGTCATAATACTGTAATAAATTCAAGTTGAAGTAAAAAGGAGAAAAGAAAAAAAGAAGAATATCAGCGCATCCTTAATCTTAAAATTATTTTATCGAAAGAAGCTTATGTTAAAAATAAAGAATTTTTGTAATACTTATATAAATAAAATATATAAATAAATACTATATAAACTATATAGTATTTTAAGAGAATTCTATATTATCTATAGAACTGCGAATATCTTGCAATATTGCAATTTTGAGAAACCTTTTTAGCATATTGCGGAAGAATTCGTACCTCGGATATTAGATATTCTGAGAGATTATAAATCTATTCTCATGAAATATATACGGTAGTTTGAGTCTTAAGTATTTGAGATATACGAAAGACTTAAGAGTACAAAGAATAGGCAAGGCAGGTATGCATGCTCAAGAGTTCTCTGTTAACAGAGAGAAAGTGATTTATTGGCAAGATATGAAGCTTGATATCCGGATATCAGTATACGCTGTATACAGAAACTTGCGAAACTCACTAAAAAAAAAAGTGAAAAAACATATTGCGGTTTGTAAAAAGATGAATTTCGTATATAATCTCGATTTTTAAAAAAATATATGAAATGCTTGCCACGGAGAGAAGAGAAATTCCTAGTGAAATGCATTCTCCAATCGATTTTACGATTTGATCATTTCTATATGTTATCACCAAAAAGTTTCAAAAATTTCGCTTGTAAATTCAAGCCACTTTAAATATGCACATTCTCGTCGCGAAGAGAACGACATAAATAAATCAGGGTGAAAAAATTACGAACAATGGTCACAATCAAGATCATTTGTCTTTTGCTCCCTTGTCGCAGATATACATATATCCGAAACGTAAATTATATCTGTTATAATGGGCGCGGCTTTAGTTCCGGGCACTTTCGATCGAGACCAACCAAGGACATCTACATAACCGTTATAATTCCATAGCATGATCAAGTGCAATTTTGTACACCATTTTTTTTAATGTTTCGTAATATCACACAGAGACTTACTAGTGGTAAAGCCGATCATCGATACTTTATATCGCATGTTCCGTCACAAGCGAGTGAAGCTCCTTCGTGTATGCACTATGTTAGAAGTGTACAGCTCTTTTTTAGTGAAATGTGAAAAATTCTAAACTTCTTATCTGTCAACATGTTTAACATTTTAATTTTTAGCACGTAGCAAATTATAATTAGAACCAATATATCTTTGGAGTTAAAAGTAACACGTGAAATTATGTCTTATAATCATGAAGCTATTATCGGATCCGATGAAATCTTTATCAAGCTTATCGCATCGAATTTACGAAAAATTTTCAAATTTCTATGGTATCAATGAAAGCATTAACTTTTGATTTACGGAAATTAGGGAAATACGAGAGGATGTGTCGAGGAGCAAGTCAATCACAAACCACTTTCTTCACTGCCTTGTAAGAAGAGATTTGCACGAACTGACGATTTGCTTCAAACTTCGAAGTCCTGGAATGGGAAGTCTTAATCGGTGTAGGCGTTGCTCCTCGATAGACTATATGATTGTGCGTACGAGTAAAAGTATACGTCTCACGTTATACAATGCATTCAAGTTGTGTTGTCCTGTCTCTTAAGGACCCAACAAGTTCTAACAAGTCGATGTTAGAAAATTAGTTCAGTTGGTATTCGGTCGGTAGAACTTGTGGTACACACCCGTGCATATTTCCCGAGACAGTTGATGCTGGTACCGCGTCGTGGCTGTATCTGATCCGATTATATTGTCACTTCATCTCTCGTGCATGAAGCAGTGCGGTTGAAGCTTTTATTTCTATTCTATCGTATTTTAGCTTTTAGCCTTGCAACATGAGGTGAGTAACGAAAACAGTAAACAAAATAATTTAATTCTGTATACAGGCAGAATGATCAAAGTCTTGTGTTTATTTTCATATTATACTTATTCTTACAAATAAATTTAGCACGCCGAAACTTTGTACCTCTTGCTTGTTAAAAGAATTTCAAAGGACAATTTGATAATATCAATTTTCTTCAGAAAAAAGATATTGAATTATAACTAACGTCTGTTTCTACCAATGTAGACTAATTTCGGTTTAATCTCGGTTCAACTACATTAACACTTCATCTTTTTTAATTCTATTAATTAAAAAAAGATAAAAAATTAATTGAACTGAGATTAAAATTAATCTATATATTGATAGAAACGGGAATAAGGCATATATCTTTTTGTGCAATGTTTTGATATAACTATTTTAAAAATAACTGTTCATTTAAATTAATTAAGTGTGTTTCGGTTTCTTAATTTTTTTCAGGCACACGACCTTCGTGACGATCCTGTCGCTATTGTATGTCAGAATGAGGGCAGGAACACTAGAAACTATGGCACAATGGTCGTTGCTAGAGTTTGCACTACCGAACGATTTTCAATATCAACCGGAAAATATAGTAATGACCGGTATCGAGATAACCTGGAACAAAATTTTCGTTAGCACACCTAGATTACGTTCTGGTGTGCCGGCCACCCTGAGCTTCTTTCCTAGGAACGTACCATTGGGTAGCAATCCGAAGCTTCAAGCATATCCCTCGTGGGACTGGCATGGTGCCGGAAGAGGAGAAATCAATTGTACTAGGTTGATCTCGGTATATCGTACCAGACTGGACAGATGTGACCGACTATGGGTCGTTGACGCCGGTGTTATGACATCAATTGATGATTTCATGCCTGTCTGCCCGCCGAAGGTTGTGGTTTTCGACTTAAAAACTGATCAAGTGATTCGTCACGTCACTTTTCCGCGTGAGGTGAGCAAAGCGACATGCTTTTGCGATAAAATAAATAGAATGGATAGCATCAGTGAAGGATCCAGCTCGTAAGTGATCTGCATCGAAAATCAAATAAATAGAAATGTAAAATTAATTTTGAAAAAAATATATCTACGGACGTAAACGAAAGGATTTATAACATTATATAATTATTTTATATAATTTTTATTTATATAATTAACATTCATAAAACTATAAAATATTAAGTTTATCTCTTAAAAAAAAATATTTTTTTTAATGAAAACGTTATTTATTCCATTAATTGATATTAAAATACATACATTGTACCACTAATACATTGTTTTTGCCTTCTATGTAAAAATGTATTAATTAAACATATATTATAAATTAAACATATATTAATAAAAATGAAAGGAGAATGTTAAATGAAGAAATCGTTTATAAGTGATCTCTCAGTAGAATCGATTTAATTTACAACTGTAGAATAATCAAAAACCGGTTTTGTATGCAATTTTATGTCATTATGTAGCAAGATAGAATTTATGTGATGATAAAAATAAGCATCACAGAAACAATGATCATTCACTGATGCCTAGCCTGACAAACAAATCGTATTTCAGACATTTTTGCATAGGATTACGTAAAAGTAATTGTTCTAAGCAAGCATTGTTATATTTTTCTTAGGTGTTAAGACCAGATTCTTTGCTGACTAATGTTGTTGTCGACGAAGTCTCGGCGAAAACCTGTGATGACGTATTTCTCTACATGACTGACACTCTCGGTCCAGGTATATTTCAATTTCTAGTTGAGTTATTAATTAAAAATACTTTAAGATTATTTTGTGATATATTTTAAATTTAATAATAATTTTTTATTGATTCCCTTAAGAAAAACTGCAAATTTATTATGTAACTTCACAGCTGACAGCTTGTTTTATAAAAAGAAAGTACATGATTTCGTTAACAATTGTTTCGGCGTCGATTTCAAAATGGAAAGTTGAAAAGAATATTTTGCTGTATTATTTCTAAAAAACAAGGAATGCTGCATAAGAAGTATAAAAAGTTATATGTGTATAGTGAAAATGTCATAAAATTATGGCAATGTCAGAATTGATTTGCTAAATTTCGATTTAGCGATTTTGATGTTAAAGATGCACCACGCTCAGGAAGTCCAATTGAAGTTGATGACGATAAAATAAGGTATTGATCGAATCCAATCGGTGTTTAATGACACAAAAAGATTGATGAAAATCTTAAGACGAAATCGAGTGTTGAAAAAATCATTTAAAACAATTTGAATACGTTAGTAATCGCAAAAAATGTAATTACTTTTTAACCAACCTAATATTTTACTTTGAATTTTATTATCAACGTATAGTTCAAGAGAGTGGGCGAGTTCAAGCTGACAAAGTGACTAGGCATGCTTGCCAAGCGAATGAGCATGATTGGTTCTTATCAATTCTGTTATTACCTGTGGATCTAACCAATCATGTTTAATTGCTCGGCGAGCACATCTAGCTTTATCGATTTATAAACGCGCTCAATATAAGTTAGAAAAGTTAAATTCTTTTAAGTTCAAAAATGAAAAAATATATTATTTAAATAGATCCGAAGAATGAGTGATATGTTTAAAATTTAATTCCTTAAAGTTATTATATATTTTTTAGAATTATTAAAATCGTTAATAAATTTTAACGTAAAAGATTGAAATTCTTTGTTCATTGTGTTATGTAAAAGATTACATATAAAATTTTTTTTAGAAGTTCTTAAAGAGAATTTATAAAAATTTTAATATTTTTTCAGGAATTCTTATCTTCGATGGTGCTACAGATAGAAGTTGGCGAGTGGTTCATTCATCCATGTTTCCTAATCCAGATCAAGCAATATATACAGTAAGTACAAGAGTTTTTTTATATTCTAAAATGTAGAAATATAAATTAATTAAAAATACAGATAATGTCGCAACATCAGACTAAAAGAATAATGATTGAATTATTATAAATAAATTATATCTTTTTTATTTTGCTTATTTAATTAGATCATTTAATATACAAATTGTATATTCTCAATTTTAATAAAGTTAATAATTATTTTATATCTTTTATTTTTAAATTATTTTATTTTTATT
>NW_017259583.1:3019604-3023387 GCF_001594045.1 Atta colombica | reverse complement strand
CTAAATGCTATTGTTGTAATTTATAATTGATTTCCTTTTTTAACAAATATTAGAGAATAATAAAATTTGTGTATAGCTTAAATTTTGATTATATTTAATATTGCAGAAAGTTTTTATATATATTGTAATAAGTTTATATATATATTTTAATATATCCAGAGAAAGGTTTCTTTGATTTAAAAAATGCTTCTTTACTATATGGTTAATAAATAATTTCTTTGATTTAAAAATTATTTTTTTAAAACAAATAAAAAAATTTATTATTTAAACAAAGAAAAAAATTCTTTTTAACCGCATAGCAAAGAAACACTTTTTTTAATCGAAGAAACCTTTCTCTGAGTGTAATACATAATATGCACACGGAAAAAAATCATCATTTGCATATAATATATTTTATTATAGAATTTCTCCAATTAAACATATCTTGTTTAACATTAATTGGGTATTTCTCTAGATCGGAAGTGATACTTTCGAGTTCTTAGACGGCGTAGTGGGACTAACATTTTCACCAAAACTCGGAATCGTCTACTATCAACCTCTGGCAACTGATCGTATCTTCAGTGTGCCTACTTCGGCTCTCCAAGCCGGTCCGCTACCTTTCGGTGAACAGTTACCTGTGACCTTGGTCGGTAGAAAGTCGAGTCAAGGTCTGGCACTGGCCGTGGATCCTCGAGATGATACAATCATTTTCTCTCCCTTTACCGAGACCGCGATCGCGTCATGGCAACCGCAAACGAATCAGCAGAGGTATCAAATTTTGTACGAAATATATATAAAAATAATTTATAAGTGTGTTATGTTATTTTAATGTGAATTTGTTAATAATTATGCAATGTTATGTTACTCTAACATAATTGAACTTAAAAGATTAATAGTTATCAAAAATATTTTTCTTATATTCTGATTTATACATTACACTAATATTGATGTATTAGCATAAAAATAATGTTATATAACAAATTTATAATCGGAAAAATAACAAGGTGTACATAAGAATCCCGAAGCAGTTGCATACTATGCACGCAAACCGGTTCCACTTTAAGTAAATGGTCATAGCACCGTTGGTTGCGACTTGTAAGTTGAATGAATGCCTTGTACACATCGCTTCTTATATAAATTTATTATAGAATAATGTTGATTTATTAGCAATTTCCATAAGGAAAATGAATTTGCTATAGTATTAACCATTTTTAATCACTCCCCTTTCCTTTTTATTATTTTTATTAAAAAAGAGAAACATTCTTAAAACATTTAACATTTTTTATTCTCATGCTTTGTATTTTGTTTTTCGATAATATCTTAATTTGTAACAAATATACTTATTGCTATTGTTATCAGACATTCTCCATATTTATTATATAATTGATAGTTGATAGTTTTTAATATTCTTCTCTCTGACAGATTTGTCAAACATTAAAGTTAATTAGGAGATAATAAATTATATTATCATTACAGAGAATTGATAATAATAATATAATATATCAGAATTATAATTATAAGTTTATAATATTTATTATAATTATAATTATAATAGAGTAATTTTTTTCTATCTTTTACATATCTCTTTTTTCAGAATCCTCGCTTATAGTCCAGAAAAATTACAATTTACTGCTGACATTTTATGGGCAAAATATGATAATGGTAATATCTGGATAATGTCATCAAGATTCCACAAGTTCTTCCTGAGACAAATTGATAATCGTCAGATTAACATCCGCATCATGAGACTCAAAGCGGATAATCAAGTGCTGATTCCCGCTCTTTTTAATCAGATTGGTCCATATTTACAATTCTATAATAATACGCTAGGATTCTAAAAAAAAAAACAGAAGTGTTCAGATTGAAAGAATTATGACAGCAGGCAATATTCAAGTGATGTTTATAGAAAATATATTTTTGGTAATATTTATAAGAATGTAACAGAAAAAAATATTTAAAAAGATACACTATATATATAGAATACACTACATATATATGTGTATATACGTATATTTATACACAAAATTTGTATATTTATTTACTAAATTTTTCACTTTTCGTTAAAACGTTTTGAATTTAAGAAACCAATATAAAAAAAATTTTAATATTATCAATTATTGCAATAATATTAATTTAATACAATTATCAAAATCATAAACATTTCAAGTCATTTTAATTTATTAATTGTAGAAAATGATCCTTTAAAACATTTTATATCCTTTAGTAGAAAAATAGAAAATAAAAGATTATTTTATCAAACTTGTTCTTTTCTTTTAGGAATATACATATACATATATATATTAACCTTAAGATTACAAAATCTTAGACTGTGATTTAATATCATCTTTTATACCAAATGTATTTAAAACATTTTTATATTAATAAAATATAATATAATAAAGATTCAATGAATTAAAATTTGAAAAATAAAAGGGCTATAAGCCATGTAAGTGTGTGTATATATTATTCTAGTAATTTTATATTAACTTCATAAAATTGATTAAAATACTGTAATATTATTCAAGATTTACTTACTTAAGAATTGCTTGAGAATTCATCGGAAAACTAGGTTTAATTCAATATTGTCAAGTTTGCAAATTTTTCTGTACGTAATCGGTATTCGCATTGTTTCATAATTGCATCCTAATAATCAATATGCTTAATTTACTTTCATTAATATTTTGTAATATCTTAATAATATTTTCAATTTATAAATATTATGGTTTTTAATAGATAATACGGTTTTTATTTTAAAATTAATTTGACAATATAAGAATGAGTATATTTGTTTATGAATATGTGTTTATGAATATATAAATATTAATTGTCACGATTGATTAATGATAAAACGACAAGTAAAATGACTCAAAAAAAAGGTATATAAAATAAAATTATATGAAATAGACGTGTAGATTTGTCTAACATATCAAATTTACATTCAATTTTCTTATAAAAAAGAAATAACCTTCTTGAAATAAATTATTTGATAATTATGATTACATATGACGATTTATAAATTGAATGTCAGGTAATAAGTGAACGACTAACTAGAGATTAAGTAATTAACAAATATAACATCTATTACCTGCAAATGTAGTGAAAGTTATGCTCTCAAAGGTCGTGTCCTATTACATACGCAATATATGATTAATCAGATGTTTTTTAGTACTTTTATAAAATGCAACTACTTCATTAAATTAATAAAATACATGTCTTGCTGCCATTTATTTGCTAAATAAATTATATGAATATTTGCATCTATGAATTTAGATATAATTATATACATATAATTTTACAATCAATTATACAAGATCCACGTAAAGTGTTTCACTACGTAAAGTGTTGTAACTGTTTTCTCTTAGCTATTAAGAACAATAATAAAATTTTTTGCTGGTGCTTTGATTGGTGAAATTGATTGGAATTGTTTTTGTGAGAGCGGAATTGCTTATTCAAGGAGACATTATTTAAAAAAAAATTAAACAAATGTATTTTTTTCTTTTATAAATCAATTTTCTTCTGCTTTCTTTATATGTAAACATATTAAAACGAGAGTATTAAAATATGTCTACTATTTTATACATACACACATATGGTGTGTGTGTGTGTATGTGTGTGTGTGTGTGTGTGTGTGTGTGTGTGTGTGTGTGTGTGTAATACAAATAGCCAATTGCGTAAAGTGTATTAAAAATTAATTAATTACTTAATATTTTAAATATGACAGAAAATGAGTTATTTAATCAAGTAATAGAAATTATATTATACACATTATATTACACACACACACACACATATGTAATACAAATA
>NW_017259583.1:2999398-3019504 GCF_001594045.1 Atta colombica | reverse complement strand
TATATATATATAGATATATCTAAACTATTAACTAATTAATTAATTAATTAATTTTAATGCACTTTACACGCAATTATGGCTATTTTGTATTACATATACGCACGTGGCAAAATATAAGTAGTCATTCATTATTTCCAGATGCGTCATTTTATTTTGACTTACAATTGAAGGTTATATGCATTTTATCGAGGAACGGAATGATTGTCATTATAATTACGCGTTAGAATCTTCATAATGACGAATAAGTTGAATGGAAATCACCAAGCGCAAATATGCGCACATATAGATATCTATTGTGTATGCAGATATCTTTACACTTTCCTATTGATTTCAAAAACGTTAACAAGTTATACTAGAAAAAAAATTATGCAGAATATCCATTACTCGGATGACATCACCCGTTTACCTCATCGTCCTTTCTGCTGAAACTTGTTAAAATATTGTAGAGTCAAGTGATAATAAAAAATAATAATTAAACTAAATCGAAATAATATCTCTATGATAAAAAGGCGCAATTTTGATAATGTAATTGAATGACATATTGAACTTGTGAAATATCGGCGGTCATGTAATATTATATCTATTAAATAACAAAGTTTTATGCTGATATGCATGTTATATAATATATAAAATTGAACAAATATTTGATAATACAAGCTTATTTTTTTTTAATAAAATTTTTTTATAAAACTGTGCTCCAAAACAAAATTTGTTTTTATCCGCTTTTATATTAAATATTACAGATATGTAAGATAACAACAATAGCTTTACAAAACAATTGTAATATTTTATAATTAATGAAATATTTATTTAATTTTTTAAATAAAAATGTAACATCTATAGTGATAATTTTTATATTTCATAAATCATTTGTGCTAAATTTAAAATTACGACAAAATCAGAATTAAAATGAATGCTTTTGCATTTGCACAGAGAAAAGTTGTTTTTAAATTGCAAATCATAGTTAATAATCATTTCAAGCGACTGCAATTAGCAAATAATAATATACTGTAGCGTGATGTGAAAAAAATATTTGCAACAGGATCACTCTGTTTTTTCTTTCTCTTCAAAGATATAAGTTCTGCTTTCGTCATTACAGGTTTGTTGATTTCTCGCTCGCGAGAATAACGCTTGCGTTATTTATGCAGAAGAAAAAATATTTATACATACTTTACTTACGTACCGTGACCTCAAACGGGAATCTTATCTTCGATGTGACAAATGGCAACCACCTCCCTTTGACGTTTCTGTTCCGGTGGAGCGGAGATGTTCGGACGCGAACGCGTGAAAAGTTACGCGCCGCTTTAAGAAATCTCGCAGTCGTCCCTCGATCGTCTCGTAGTCCGGAGCGAGACTAGGACATCTCTCGAATTATCATTCACATTAAGATACCTTGAATAATTCATTATTCGCGTGAAACGAATAAGAGAGTGTCGTGAATTGGAGAATGTCGCGTTCAATACAATCGAGTTTTCTGTAATATACAACAAATATTAAGAATATTTTAAAAAAGAATAAAACTACGAGAAGATTAAAAAAAGGTATCTTATCGATGATCATAAAATTGGAGTATTGATCGGAAAAGGGGAAAAATAAAAAAAAGCATTTCGTTCAATATTAATAGTTAACGCTAGCGAGTATAACAACCGCCTCCGGACTTCTTTATCCGTGACAGTGAAAGTGCTGAGGAAAGAAGGAAAAAAGATCGGCTATCTCTTTAACGATACTCTTATTTACGAAAGAACGGGCAAGAACGCGATCGTTGCCAGTCAGTACTTTGTCGAATTTGAAAATGAAGAAACACGTGTAAAACTATGTCGTGTTATCATTGAGTGCCAGGATTAGAAGAAACGTTAAAAGCTCATTAAATTCGTCGCTGAAGATAAAACTGTATAACATCAAAGAAGTAAGAAAGATTATGTAAATATATAGGTATTTGTAAAGATTTGATACAAGAAAGCGTTACTTTCTCGTAAATTATCTTTTTAATAAATATTCCCGTCTATCAACGGTAATCAAGAAAATTAATCTGTATTCTCTTTATTTAAGTTATAAAATGTTCAAAATCTGTGGCAGAATTTATAAGATTAACATTATATATACGTATATATATCCCTTACAATAAATAGAATTACATAAAAACAACAATGTCAACAATACTTTTTATGGTTATTAATAACTATATTTAAGAATTAATTAATAACATAATTTTATTAAGATTTGAAATTTAATGATTCGATTATTATATTGTTTATGTGTGTATGAAATGGTCTATTTTTTTAAATTAATTTTAAAATAATAAATTTTTGTTAATAGAATTATTTTTTCTGAATGGCTTTATTTTAGAATTAAAATAGTTAGTCCCAAGCAGAACAATAAGTCATGATAACGTCAAAATGATGTTAAAATGTATTGGAAGCGATCGAAAGACTTTTCATCAAGCTTTTCATTTTAACATTATTTTAATATTACGATAATATTTTGTTTTGTGCGTGCGTGCGTGCGTGCGTGCGTTGAGTATACTTATAATATTATTAGTAACTTTTTAATCACCTTTTTACAAATTGTTATGTTATCAGTTTTCGTATATCTTTTTAGTAATGTATAAAAACATTAATGTGATAAAATTGGAATGAAAATATAAAATATATTTTTTGCAAATGCTTGTAAAAGATATCCAAACAAAACAACAAATCATGATATCGTCAAAATGAATCGAAAATGATTTTTAATAATCATTTCGGAGACATTTTGACATCATTTTGATATTATGACTTGTTATTCTGCCTGGGTAAGTTCAATGAAACATAGCAGCTTATTTTCTATTTTAATGAAATTTGATTATCTCTATTTTCTTTGTCAAATTTTATTATGCAATTTCTGCAGTGAAAGTCTATAAGGTTAGAAAGTGCAATAACTTAACTAATTTATAAAATCAATCGCATATACTTAGAATACATACATATAAAACACATTCGACGTTTGACATTTATTAATTCTCGATTATTTCTTGTTTTAAATCTGTAACGACATATATGTCTTATATGTGAAATACATCAACTTTTTAAAATTAATATACGTTCATAATATTTTATGAAGATTTTTCTTGCAAGAAAAAATTTAAAAATATATATGTTTAAAAACACTATACCAGATTATATCAAAATAAAACACTTAAAAATATTATACCAGATTATATCAAAATGTACGTAAATATTAATAAAGATATTTTTAGGAAAAAATAAAAAAATTTCATAAAAAAAATGAAACGTTACTCTTCTTGATATTTTTTTTTAATAATTGATTTACTTTGTTTACAGGTTTACAATGAAGCTTGTACCGATCCGAGGTTTGATCCAGTTATTGCACCGTTTCATTATACCGTTTTTGCTTTTAAAAGGATGTGTCAGTATTGAGAAATTAAAGAATATATATTCCTGGAAAGCTTTAGAATTTGCTTTCCCAAATGAGCATGCAAGAGAAAATGCTATACGAGAGGGCCGTTTTATTCCTGGAACACCAGTACCGATCGACGTGGATTTCTACCACAAAGGTTTCACAAATAATCTTTATATTCTAAATAGCAATTGTTTCATATCACAATACTGTTAAACACACCTTTTACTCGATTTTATACTCCATCATTAATTTAATTTTTGTTATTCTTTAATAAAATTTGAAAATAATTATAAGCTATTATATAATTGTAAGAGATTTTAAAGCTCTTGTTGCTCGATAATCGTTATCTCATTTGATGATGAAATCGAATCAATTGTTAATTGGAGAATTATATTTAAATAATCATAGCTTAAAATAAAGATTTAATCGCTATCACATAATTGATCGATTATGATCTAATAATTTGTACTAAAATATATTTAACGTTGCTTCGTAATTTGTGCGTTTTAAGCAATAAAACTTCTTAAACAACGAACATTTTATATAATTTTTGCTTCATTTTAACTATCACATACAAGAATTATAATTTTCATATTGTTAAACATTACTTGCCATTACACATAATTTGCCATTGAATCACCTTGACAAGTAATTAATCCGTCAGAAAGTAAAAGAATTATATTTGCATAAATACAAATTCTATATAACTTGTAAAATTGTTGTGTAATCTTTTAATATTATTATTCTAAAAAAATGTAAGTAACTATTATTCTAAAAAAAAAATGTTTCTCAAAGAATATAGAAAATTATTTTAATAAAATTAATGTATATGTGTGTGTGTGTGTGTGTGTGTGTGTGTGTGTATTACGAATAGAAAATTAATAGTTTAGTCTCAAATACAGATATTATATGAATAATTCTGTAATAAAACTAAATTGGATGGCAATTAAAATCTTTTCAGTTCACGCTTACTTTATTACATTATGAATAATCTAACAATTTAGCGAGTTTAATCGTCTTCCTTAATAGTTAATAATTAGTTTAATGAATATATAGCTAAACATGGATCCATAGTCTTCATCACGATACCAAGATTTCAAAATGGGGTTCCGGTCACCCTCGGTTACGTAACGAATAATGTTTCTCCTGAGGGAAATCCAATAATTGCACCTTATCCAAGCTGGGAATGGAATAGATTGGGACATTGTGATGCAATTACCAGTGTGTTTAGAGTGCAGGTAACATGAAAACTTTACTTGTAAATTGGATCAATAATTAACCTGTTGTTAATGCAACTTAAAAACATATCGTAATAACTTTGCATTGATTAACCATGCGACAGTTTTTAACAAGATTGAAATTATCATCATTATATTATTATTATAGTAACTTAACTATACTATTTTCTACTAAATAAATTTTGTTTATAAATAATTTTCGCGATATGGATAGTTGGGTACAACTGTAATCTGAAAAAAATTAATTTATAAAATTACTATAAAAAGTAATTTATCAAATTACATCAACCTTTACTTTATTTATGATCACTGACGCAACCGGATGTAAAAAATCTTAAAGTTAGAAATATTTTTCCTTTTCTTTCCGCCATATTATCGGAAATCGCACCTCGCTCATTTAGAAATAAATATACGTTGCGTGACGTTATGGAAATACGGAATTAACGCCTTCATTATTATTCGAGAAACTCAAATAACAAATCGAATGTGTGGCGCACACACGGCAATTCTTATAAAGGACAATATAAATTATCGTAATTTACGTGATATCGTAATTGCTGATTACAATGCAGGAAGCATGCTATCTTCTTTATGATGAGATTATAGTGCCCACCAGTGCGACAAATCTACCTTATCATTATGTTATTATGTATTTAATGCACACGATGTAAAACAAAATCTTTTACTGACATTCCTGGTCGTTTAAGGCTAAAATATACATGAGTTTGAATAACATAGATACTCATTATATAATTATATCAGAGCTGGTTCTATTTAACAAAAAAATATCATTGAAATAAAATATTTGTTATAATATTTCACAAATAAAAAGTATGAAATATAAATCTCTTCTATTAAAATAATATAATAATATATTTTTCAAGAAACAATTTCGAAAAAATTTGAATATAAGTATAGAGATAATAACAAAAAATATAGTTTAAATTGAACTCTCAAATTTTAAAATAATAAATAACAATTAGAGAGAAAGATTAAAGCTAATGAGAGTTAGTACGGAAATAGGTGCATAAGTATTAATTCATGTAAAATACTTCAAATTGATAGATGATGTGCAGCTTTATTCCGAAATCTTAAATTTCATCTATCAATTTTCACACTGATTCTCATTAATTTGAATCTTATTGTTATTTATTATTTTATAGAGATAATCTTGTAACAGATTTTACGACTTTTTGGTGAGAAAGTATTTTTATTTGAATATTACAATAATTCGCATAAAAATTATTTTGTGATATGAAACATCCTGTACGCGTCACACATAATATATACGTTTATTTAAAACGTTTTCTACGAAAAAGAAGTACAATGTGCATATAAATGATCTTTTATGTTATCATCATGTTTCTCGTTTGCTTAATTTATAATAATATACATTTTTATGCTAATCATGAACATATTTTTAAGAATTTATAATAGAGAACCGGAAAATCTTGTTTTATTTTCCAAAGTAAATAACTAGAACTGTTGTAAATTTCAACAAAAATTTATATTGAGAGCACTTAAGGAAATTTAAAAAGTAAATTAAATTAATATGTTGACTTATAATTATTACATTAAAAACATGTGATAAATTAAGAATTACTAATTTATGTTTAAAAAAAAGTTAATTATACAAATTAATTCAAGAAAATTAGAAAATTGAAAGAATTAAATTTAATTAAAATGCAAGATACACATCTGAATAATTAGATAACTGATTAAAGTAGTTATACCAATTAGTAAACATGAATCTAACTAATTGTTGGACAAATGATGAAATATTTGAAATATTAAGTTTTTAATGATATTATGCACTTCTAATAAATTCATTATTAAATTTTTATAAACAACAAATTTATTTAGAGAGATATACATATCATTAAAAATTTAACATTTAAAATTTTATCACTTTGTCCAACAGAATTTGTCCAACTGAACTTTGAATTGAATCATGTCTACTAATTGTTAACTGATACATTTACCTTATTTATTATGAAAAAGAATCAATTTTATTTTTTTTAATTAAAAATATCGTAACAATTATACATAACAGCTGTTTAATTTTAAAATTTAATAATTATTATATTATTCTGATTTTAAATAATATACTAAAGTTCTAATTATTACTTTGCAGCGTGAAAATTTCTCTCTGATAAAATAATTTTTATACGGATCAATGATTGTGCATTTTTATTAAAAAACATAATTTAATAAAATATTGACTACAGACAAAGATATGATCACAGGTGGACTCATGCGACAGGTTGTGGGTCATTGACACGGGTAAACTCGAAGAGCGACAGATCTGTCGTCCTCAATTATTATCGTTTTCATTGCGAACAAATAAAGTCCTGAGTCAATACAAGTTTCCAAAAGAACAATTCATGGATAATTCCTTGTTTGTGACTCTCGCAGTCGATATTCGCAATAGTGACGACAACTGTCAAAACACATTCGTCTACATCGCCGACGTAACTGCATACGGATTGCTCGTCTATGATCATCGCAACGCTCGTTCCTGGAGAATCACCAACAATTTGTTTTATCCCTATCCAACTCATGGAACGTTCCACATCAAGGGAGATACATTTGATCTCATGGATGGCATTTTGGGACTTGCTTTAAGTCCCATGAAGCAAGATGGCGATAGGATTTTATACTTCCACTCTTTGGCTAGCAGAGTCGAAAGTTGGGTACCCACTTCTACTATCAGGTAAGAAAAGATGAATAAACATTTATTTAGTTACAAAAGAGCTATAACAAATTATGCGTTACTGTGATTTCTATTTTAAATACGTGAAATATCTGAGATAACACATACATTTTATGTATGTGTTACATTATATGAGATTTATATTATATGTATTATATTATATGAGATTCGTTTTATTAAATATAATATATTGTATATATTATATATATTTATGGAAAAAATAAGCATAAAATTTAATGATTATATTTTAATAAGGTGCTTTGTTTTTAAATAAAATTTTTAATTAATTTTTTTTATAAATTTAACTTTATATTTAAATCATAGATGTTTACAGCTAATTAATAAGCAACAATAAAGATAATAAATAACGAGAATAATAAATGTTTCTACATAAATTCTTTTTTGTTATGTAATGTATTAATTCCTGTCTTTTTTATCAAAAAGTACTCTGATAAATGTCATTTTATTATCGGACATTTCATTATTATCTAGGAATTATAGCCTCTTTCAAGAACACTCCGACGCTGCAGCAAGGTCGTTCCGTCCATTTGCTGAGGAAAGGCCATCACAGTCGGCCGCTCAAGCCATGGATCAAAATGGAATTCTCTTCTTCGGTCTTCTGTCAGATCTCGCATTAGGATGTTGGAACAGTATCACTCATCCTGAATATGGTGGTACCAATAATGAAGTCATTGTTAGTTCCGATACGCTGCAATTTCCGTCTGGAATGAAGGTACGATGACGTACAGCTTATTCCAACAAAATTCTTTAATTAAATATATTCTCTTTTATGATATATATTTCTACAGTTATTAAATATGTATTATAATCTTTTAATAAGTTATTAAAATAATAATAAAATAAAATATCCACGATATTCAGTGCAAAGATAAAAGTAATAATATTAAAAACTTTGTAATAAAATATACCTACTACATTACAATTACATTCGCGCTTTTAGAGATAATACAAATTATATAATATATTCGATTATTCATAATTCTACTGCAACTTTGGTAGTGCATTTAGTTGTGTTGAATTTTATTCTTGTTTAAAAGTATTGAGAAATTATTCTTTTTTACCATCTTTTCGCACTTTATTCCCCCTCCTCCCCCCCAAACTTAAATTAGTATAATCAATACCTCCTCATTGCAGGTCATCCTCGCAAAAAACGGTCGTCAAGAGCTGTGGATTCTCACATCGTCGTTCCAAAAATTCATGACCGCAACTATAAACTCGAACGAGACGAATTTCCGGATACAGGCCGGTTACGTAGACGAGCTGATTCGCGGTACTAAGTGTAACAGTGCGAGTCTCCGCCTTGACCACAATCGCGGTTACGAGACGTCCGCGCCAGCGCCACTATTCGCCAAATGAAGATCGTGGCATCACGAGGAGTTCGACGATTCGCATTTTCAGGAGATGACGTCCGTCTGGTGGCATAAGTATCCAGAATTCTTCCCAGAGTACCACCATTCCCCATTCCTAAGCCCTTCATCGTATTCATTCCCAAGAATCTTTACCCGACCATCTTTTTTCCCTTGGGTCGTCAAATCTATCTACAGTCACAGACCAGTCATAGATTATACCATCTTTATTGATCACAGCTGAAAAACGCGCGACACTATATGTACCTTAATACTTATTCCCGATGCGAAGAACAAACGGCTCTTCTTTATTATTCTCAAGATTTTATAGAACTTATCAGCTTGAGGAGCCCTGAAGCTGCTCGTGGTGCCAGTTCAGCTTTACAATAGTAGTCTTCTTTGTAATATACATGATATTTATCGGAAATAATAACGGATAAAATGTATCATCCCGTTCCTAATGTAATAAATATGTTATTTAATTTTTTATATTATATATTGACAATAGAGATCCAATATAAATGTACGTACATTTTCCATCTTGCGTATTTTATGCATATTCCTTTGCAATAAATGCGTTATTACTATAATAATTATTATTAAGTAATTACTATAATAATTACTACTAAGAAATAATATTTATGAATCATTTATTACATAATAAGACTATGATGAAAAAAATAAAATAAAACCAATTGTACGCTGAAGCTAGCTGTATTGCGTATTTAATGAATATAAATTATTATAATAAATGAAAATTTATCTAAAATTTAACTCATTTTTTTAATTGTTAATTCCATTCTCTAGAAGTATTTGCATTTTTAAAGTGATACATTTATTACAAGTGTGTTTTATTTCTCTTAGTCTATAATTATAATTTTGTGAGGTAATATTTTAAAATTATATATTTCTAAATTATAAATTATAAACAAAATAAAAAAACATTGATTAAAACATATCAGAAAGCTGTTAATATCGTACTCATAATTATAATATCATTAAATAAACGTTAAAATATTTGCAATACTAACAAAGAATGTTATGGATGAAATAAAAGTATTGTACATTAGAAAACAGAATAATTTAAGTTTCAATTAATTCAGTTGTAAAATTTGTCATAACTTGTATATTTATGAGTTAAAAAGTAGAAAAAAAGTTCTTTAAAAATTATTTGGGCATTTTAAGGACAGAGATATACAATAGCTACATTTTTATGTAATTCTTTTATTCTGTAATTCTCAGAAACGAAACAAAAGTGAGCTTATATGACGTTACTTAAATCTTGCAAAATTTTTACTTTCTTTCTTAGGTGTGCACGATATTCATACTTTACGACAATGACAACAAAAAAAACTTGGCGACTCGAATCCAAGATATTTCTTTGTAATCTAACCGAGTCATGAATTACATCATCAAGGGCGAAAGTTTCCGATTGCCGATGGTATCTCGTGAATGGTGAAACATCTGAATACATCCGTTTTCTATTTCAAGTCTTCCCGTTATGTGCAGAGACTACAGATCTAAAGAATTCGCGATTAAAATACGTCTATGTGATACGGAACGTGATTCTTAACATATATATAGTCCGTCGATATATAGTATACTGGACGGAGCGATGAAATCTCTTTGATCTTTCGTCTTGACGGACCAAGAAAAAGTAAGATAGCTAAGTAAGCATGGAACTCTCTTTCTACTCTTGTCCTATTGGTCGAAGTATGTTTCAAAAGAGGGAAGACAGTAATGTATTCTTTAAAATTAGGATCGCACTATTAACTGGTACTAACGCAATACGATAATTTTAAACTTACATTATTAATTATTAGATACAAAATAAAACTTGAGATATGATTTTTACGTGTAAAAATAATACTCTGAGCACAGATGTATTAACTCATTCGTAAATAAAATTAATTACAATTTTTTAATGCCTCAAGGCCCTTGATTATATGATTCAATACTATCTCTATAATCATTACCTCTTTCTAGGTCTGCCAAGATGGTTTCGATGTAATGTTCCGTCCAGTACTATATGTCGATGATAATAGCTATGGGTCTATATTCTGTATTTATCTATCTATTATCGATTATCTATCTATTGACAGTTATCGATAACTAATGATAACCAATGGCAAAGACTGTCCTAGAAAAAAAACACGGTTCTCATTGATTGTCCCTACTTAACGATATTGTGGGCCATGGACATGCTATATCGCGTCGGACGATATTTTCTTTCGGTCTGTTTACAGAAGTGTCTAACATGTTGGAATATTTGCAAATAATTTGGTTAGTCCAAAATTAATAAATAATTTCTGAAAAATTTTATCTACAATTAATTTACGAAGAATAAGAACTATCTTGTTTCGAACTATTATTGAAATCATAATTAGACGTTTGCGTTAATAAATAAAATAATTTATAGATGTTATTAAAATATTTATTAAGATATGTTATGCATTTATGTTTAATGATTAATTAAAAATTCTAATCACGTATAAGTTCTAATGACAAAATTTACAATCACATAATGATATATATATATGTACATAAACACCTTTCAAGGGAAAATTTCTTAAAATGAAAAAGAAAAAAAACGCGATGAAGAAACTTCGTATGGATTAATATAATTACGTATCCATGTATATTAGCAAGCAGTTTTTTTACAGGAAACGTATATTGCGTGCCGTAAATGCACGCAAATGCAAAGTAAATTAAAGTTAGATCAGATTCGCATTTATCCGATTTAGTTAAGCGTATATTTCTTCATATAAAATACAAAATAAAAATTTGTGAGTTTACAGCAATATTCAGATCAATTTAGTAAATTATAATATCGTGTATTACATAATGTCAACTTTAACATTTCTATCATCACGATATAATTTTTAAATACGCAGTAAACCGTATCGTATTTTTAAGTACCAAATAAACCATATTGCGTGGCTTAAGTAAGAAATAAGGGACTTCTAATTTATTTTTCCAATAAAAAGTTAATTTACGTATTGAAAGTTTTAAAATATATTCTTGTTAATGTGTGTGTATATATACAATGTACATATCATGTGTGTGATACAATCTGCATACATTAATAAATTACGTTTTACTTAGATCGATTCGTTTCACTTTTTACGTTTTTCATTTGCAATAATATTCACTTATTTTTACAAATAAATGTATTTTGCAATAAATAATATGCACAAAATATTTTAATCATTATAATTAAATTAAAAATATTTTCTGATAAGAAAGATATGATTTACTTTAATTTTCTCCTAAATATTTTATTTTAATGTGTGTGTGTGTGTGTGTGTGTGTGTGTGTGTGTGTGTGTGTGTGTGTGTTTTATATAATTATTATAAATATAAATAGAAAATAAATTCTCTTCCTCTTCTTCATTCAGGGTGCATACTTATATTTACTAAATATTATTAAGTACTAAGTGATTAAAATAACAAAAATGTATCTTTCTATAAAAAATTTTATGATAAAATTTTTCGCGAAACATTTGATATAACAAATATTGAGAATAATATTTGACATAATAAGTTTGACATAATAATATTTAATATAACAAGTATTGAGAATAATATCTCACTTGGTATTATTAAAATATGAAGCTTTTAAGATAGTTGTATCGCAAACATTACTTAAAAATGACTTTTTTAAAAATTTGACTGTTTTAAAAACTTTTATTATTTGAAGATAATATATTCTCTATGAATTATTTTTTGGAGAGAGGTAATCAGGCAAATACTAATTATAAAGCTTTAGAAAAATTGCAATCTTCCTAAGCCTTTATAATTAACCTAGTTACTCCCTTTTTTTTTGGTTTAAGTAATTCGTATTGTATTTATTTATAGTCCCTTAGATTTTGAGCAAATTTTTAAATACTATTCATTGCACTATAATTGAAAATGTATTGTTGTTCCTTGTCAAGAAATGTATGTTAAAAGTACTAACTTTAAATGCAATTATTTTTTGAACATGCTTGATTTCCCCCCCCCCCTCCCCCCTTTAAAAATTATGCGTACGTATAGAAAATATCATTATCTTCAAATAATAAAAATTTCAAACAGCTCTTAAGAAAAGTGATGAAGATTTTGAGATACAACCTTAACTGTTTCCAAAAAATTGTATTTTCAGTGCAGTAATTCTATCAGATACTGACCGATGTAGATTATTCATAATTGTAGGTCGTACAGATAATTTATCTTTGATATTTACAACACTTTGACGATGACTAGCCGAATGCATTGAATCGGAAGGAAATAACGAATCACGGTGCAGATGGGGGATTAAATGGGGAAGGTGTGCGGTAAAGGGCACAAATATCGTGAAACTTTAACGAAGAGATACAGTGCGCGTTGCAGGAGTGTCGAAGCAACAGCGTGTTGTTCTAGTAGTCTAGTCAGGTACTTCACCTTTCTGTAATTGCGTGCTGTAAGTAATTACATGATTTTTGCGCATAATAACATAGCGATGCGATTATAAAAAGGAACAGTGCGGTAATACTATACTTTATACATACTTCATCGTTTATCATTTATCATAAACTTATAATAATAATAATTGACATAAAGATGATAATTTTTGTAAAACGACATTAAGAGAAAAGTTTGATATTTATGATTCTATAACTGTATAATAAAATAATTATAATTAGAAGCACCATTTTTATAGTTATTATATTAGTATATGTTGTATTAGTATATGTGTATAATATTTATAATAATATTTATAATAATAACACAGACCTACAAAAAAAGTATCCTGTGCTGGGATGGAGACCCAGCTATTCTTATGTATTTTGAGTCGGTGAATACGAATCTGATATAAAAATAGAATCATCCAAAGCAAATTTTCAATCTAGAGTGAAAAAATGGATCAAAAATGGGAAAAAATGGATTATTTTGATTGAAAATTTGCCCTGGATGGTCCTATTTTTATGTCATATTCATATTCAGCCACTCAAAATATATAAGAATATGGGTCTCCACCCCAGAATACTTTTTTTTTGTGGACCTGTAATTATATTTATAGTTCTATATACGAAAAAGATAAGCATAATTACTACACATTACTTACAAATATCAAATACATTTCTCTCAATAGGCACATGAATTTTTGTAATCGTTTATAAGTTCATCGTTGAAGTTGTCAATTATGTCTCGGTGAGTATCGATATCGCTTATGAAATACTCGGTGCCGGCAGCAAAAGGAAGTAAGTGCGAAAGCGGAAAGTACTCCTAATCTCCGGTGGAAAGTAGCATTTATATTAAAATCGAAAAGAGCGTCTCGCTTCGCTTACTGAACGAGTCATCGGAACGAAGCTGTTTCAGACTAGCGTGAATTGTGTCTGTATTTGACTCCGATGAGAAGGAAAAGAGAGGATAGCACGCGCGATCATTTCACAACAACCGACCATGAGCTTGAGTAGTGAAATGTCGTGTCATCGAAGAAAAGTGCACACGCCGTGTGTGGAACTAATGATTGTAATTCTATCGCAGACTTCACCAAACTCATGTTTATGCGATTATAATCCGAATACTTTGCTGCATTTAAGCGACGCGAACAAATTAAATGTCTTTTATTTTTTGATCTCGAATCAGTGAAGATAGAATAAGAGAGAGAAAAAAGTAAAGAAAGAATTGAGTTGTTTAACTATTAAAATAAATAAATATATATATTATAAAGTAAGGAATAAAAAAAGGAAATCTAAAAGATTCTAAGTAAAGAATTACAACTTTTAATTGATCAATTTTTAAATGATGAAGACATCTGCATAGATCTGAATAGAAAATTTGATCATTTTAATAAAAATATTGAATTAAGAGAGTATTTTGATCAAAAAATTTGAAAGAAAATTATTATTAATACATTAATAAAATATCATTAATAATAAATTATCTCGATTTTTCTTTTCAGAAACACTGTTCAAACTTTCTCATAAAAATTCTAATTTAGAAATAAATTTTCTGTAAAAGTTCATTTCTTATAGTTATAATTTTTGAAATTTTGAAAAAAAAGTTTAATTACATCTAGTTATGACTTTTTCTTTTTTGCTGTATGTAATTACAAATATGATTTGTCACGGAGTGCGTTTTTGCATCGAATAACATTCCGCGTGTGTAACCATGAAATTATTGTGGCATATTGACGCAATTATCGCAACGTTTTGCTGAACGAAAAAGCATACGCCGACAGTTGGTCGAATTACTATTAAAATTATACTAACAGTTATGCTCGTGTGTCATTTATGAAAAATTTAAACCAGATTATATATTTTAATTTTTATTTATTTTAATTTTAAACCAGATATTTATAAAAATTTTTAAAAATAATTAAATAATTAATTAAATTTTCTTTTTTTATAATATAACTGTGACAATATATGAACATTATCAATTGTACAATTTTAAACATCTTTTAAAAAATATATAATATCTTTTATTAGATAATAACATATATTAGATAATAACATTCTATTATGGTATTAATCACAGATCTATTTAATTAATATTTATGTACAAACAGAAACATTAAATTATGATTACATAAAACTATATATATAATTATAGTGTTATATATATAAATGCTTCATTAATATTATTTCTTTTATTTTTTCTAAACTAATGTTTTTATTATTTTAAACGATTATATTGTACGCATATTTAAGTATTTCTATAAGATTAACAGCGGGATTAATATCATATTTGACATAACAGTATTTATAGGTCACTTTTTACTGTGTTTACACAATGTTACAAAGAAACTGTGTTCATAATCCATCCGTGTCCATAATACGATTATCCGGATAAATGTTGCATCTCAACGGTCTCGACACGGTCTTTCCTTTGACAGTTTAATTATCGTTTTCGCGTAATCAGCTTTCAGACGATGCCATGACGAGAAAGAATGGAAGCAACGATGTGGAGAGAAGCGGATGGCCATCATACAGACAACTGTGGATGCCTCCGAGGAGAACGAGCCAATCCAGCTATTTCTACGCCTCTCCTGATTATACTTTCGGCACCACAGATAGATCTAGTCTGAACTATCGTCATGATTTCCGGGACTACAGAAGGCAGCACGATTTACCATACAGACATCGTGAGTCTTTAAATGTCAACACGAATTATAATCGGCTCTTCTTTTTCGGCTAACCATGTATTTAGTCCATAATTTGACATCTAAATTTGATATAATTAAATAAGAAGCTAAATACTATAATTAAGATGACATTGCATTTAAATAATATTATCAAACTAAACATCATGCGAAGCATATTTATTTCTTAATTAGATTTTACTCATAACATATTGTTACTTTGTATTTTATTTATTTTCAGATATTATTACTCACAATATTGGCAACTTTAATAATTAAGTAATAACTTTTTATGATTTATTTATTTCTACAAATTATTAATTTTACGACAAGTTTTGCTTAATCACATTTAACGTCAAAAATGATTCTAAATTGCGAGAATTGAAAATAAAAAGTAAAAAGTTAGTCATTAACATTTTCATTGAGGTAATAAACTTTAGAGCCTTAAAATGGTACAGCGTCGTGCATTTCGTGTAAGTTGTCTATACAGGTAATCGAATTACGCAAAATCCGCATTATTACAACGTTGTAAAATTCAAATGAGTTTTACCTAGAATGGAGCAATAAAAAGAAATGCCCCGTGTTGTCTCATAAAAAATGTAATTGTGATGCTTGCTGGTGCCGTAAAATGAACCGCCTCCTCAGAAAATGCTTGTGCAATTAGGAGGACTCATTTTTTTCTCTCTATATGTTTTTGTTTTATTTTAGTTTTATTTTAGTTTTATTTGTTTTTTCTTTTTCTAAAAAAACATCTTCTTTATAGTTACTAAAATTTCCCTCAAAAACCATCATCTATGACCATCAAAAATTAGAATAAATGCATGCAACTCGATGAATGGTTTAACCAAGTTCATTATAACCAAGCTCATTACAAAAAAATTTATGGTTATAACTGCTTATTATCGTCGATTTACTAAACTGGAAATAAAAAGGGGAGCGGACGTTTGTTTGGTTCTCGACCCTCGATTCTCGATCGCAATGCATTATTCGAGCAAATACGCGAGTTCCCATGAACCTATCCACCAATGACCTATACCACGACATAGAGTCCGGAGTCGTAATACAGACGAGAGGGAAAATCATCTTCGGGAGAAGGGATTCGCCATTCTCTCCTTTCGTAGGATCTAAGACACACTTACGACCCGGATAGTGGAATATGGTAGTCGTGTAACATCCATGGTGCCATCTCGAGCACTCCCATCTTCCCTCACGCTATACATCTCCGATAGTACATCGTTATAGGGTGAGAACTAGCTCTGAGTTTAACGCCATTCCCGATCTCCAGATTCCGAATTAATAAAAGAGGGTCGTCCGTCTCGCTCAAAGTAAGTAAGGAACGACTCATCATCATAAATCGCTTTCGCTCCGACATTCATGTCAGCAAATAATGCGACGCTTTCGTATGTTATGCATCATATGTCATGTGCTGACAGATGATTAATATTTAATCGAGCACACAGTACTATCATTAGTGATGCTGGATTTCGATTCGATGCATCGAGAATCGATTTTTTTTCGTCCTCAAAAATTAATTTGCTAGTCGATTCTGAGAAGTATGTATGTACATACGAATCATTGTCGATTTAATTTTTTTTTAGCTTGAATTGAGATATACTCGTCAGCAAAAAGTGTTGCAACACTTTTGTTCGATGAATTTCGGAATGCAACTCAAAAGTATATCCACACAAACTTGCATCCTATTTTACGTACATCCTTATGATAAAAATGTGATAGGATAATTTTCTTATGCATATGTTATGTGATATTTAAGGTTTGTATGGATATATATTTTGAAGTGGTTGATGTATAAATATGATATAAATGATTAGATCCATAAGAATCAATTGTTCGGTGAACAGACAGTATTCCGAAATTCATCGAAGAAAGTGCAATCGTTATGTCCACAGGTTTGTCGCGTCGCGTATGTTTCAACATATTCCTATCATAATTCCTACTCACTTCAATGCGCTCGTTAAAGGTGGAGTGATAGGAGTTCTGAGTAGGTAGTATATGCGAGCGTGCGTGCGTGCGCGCGCGCGCGCGCGTGTATGTATGTGTGTGTGTGTGTGTGTGTGTGTGTGTGTGTGTGTGTGTGTGTGTGTGTGTGTGTGTGTGTGTGTGTGTGTGTGCGTGCGTGTGTTGGAGCATGCGACACAAACAAACCTGAACCGTATTCCGTATTCCGATATACACTATCAATACTGAAAATCTGTAATATACGTAACGTGTACTATAGATTTTTAGTACTTGCAGTACATAACGGAACACAGCCCAGGTATATGTTCCTGCCATCTTGCATTTTATTCGGCCTAAAACAGAAGTTACGCAGCCATATCTGCGCGAACCAGCATTTTTTCATGGAGTGCCTTTATTAATTATATTTTCCTACAAAGCCAAGATCGGAATCTTTTGGCTTGAAATCGTAATATGTATTCACGTTTAATAATAAATTATACAACAGATATTCTATAGGCTCTAATGAATTAAATCAATTAATTTTATGTAATTATATATAAAACATTTTTTCCCAGGGATTCATTTCCAAAGCCATGATTTTTTATTCACAAGATAAAATCGAATGATTCTAAAGAATTGAAGAAGAAAACGCGTTTGCAAAAATAATCGATTGAGTCTAATTTCATTGAAATTGAAGGCTCTTCAAGTCTTATCGTACTTTTAATGGCATAGTATAATTAGGAAGATAGAATTATCCAAAATCGAGGTAGCGATGCTCAGTCTTAGAGACAATAGTTTGAAATCGATAAAATTTTTTGATCTGTCTTTCACTATGTTTAATAGTATTTTATTACTAATATTATAAGATACTGTTATTTATATTTTTATAATTAAATATATTATGAATAACAGTATCTTATAATATTAGTAACAAAATACTTTTAAACATAGTGAAAGACACAGATCAAAAAACTTTTAACGATTTCAAACTAGTGTCATTCCTGAGACTAAACTTGCACGATAAAACAGCAATGAAATGAGAAGTACGAACGGTAATGTGTGAATATCGACACATTTCAATTTCAATCCAAAGATTTGTTCGCGTTGCACGCTCCAACATGCCCAACACGTTCCAATACGTTCGCGTTACCGCGAACCAATATGACGACTAGATGTAGACGCGTCGCGTTAGTTCATACTCCATGGATCAATTAAGAGCACGCTCCATTTGCCTCACCTCAGAAAATGGTACGATTGGGTACATGTTACGCAAGTATGTAATGGTTGAAAACGTACTGTATGTAAAAAAGTATTTCAGATTCATTTTGTATAAAAACGCATTTAATAAATGCGTTTTTGATATAAATATAAAAATATAACTTTTATATTTATTAAAATCACATTTATTTTGTATAAAAACGCTTTTCAAATAATCGAGATAACTCTACTAAAATACTTGAAACGAAACGAGGCATGTCCGACTCGTTCGTGTGTTTTCACGGATTAGATTAGGTGACATGCTCCTAAATCCGTTCGTGTCACTGAACATTGGAACACATGAATGCAATTGCTCCAACCGCCACCTTACCTGTGATCCGAGTGTTGTCTGAATTAATTTGGAGCATACGACGTGAATAAACCTTAAAAGACTTCGATCTTGGACAGTTCTATCTTTCTAGTTACTACTAGCCACGAAAAGCAATACGATAAGACTTGAAGAGCCTTCAATTTCAATGAAATTAGACTCAATCGACGCATTTTTGCATAAAACGCATTCTTTTTTTTTCAATTCTTTAGAATCGTTCGATTTTGTCTCGTGAATCAAATAAAAAAAATCGTGGCCTCGAAAATGAGTTCCTGTTTTATATATAATTATATAAAATTAATTGATTAAATTTATTAGAGCCTGGAATTTCTATTATATAATTTAATGAAACATTAATGGAAATTTAATGGATATTTTGATATATAAATGCGGATTGACTTATGCCTGTTTCTACTGTAGATTAACTTTAATCTCGATTCAACTTATTCTTCGTCTTTTTCTAGTTTTAAAGATTAGAAGACTAAATTGAACCGAGATTACAGTTAATCATTGATGAAAATTGGCATTAATCTATAGATACACATTCTCCACAGTTTACGTTACGACGAACAAATATTCTTTTTTTTATTATTAATGTATTTGTTGAAGAGGATCCAAACCTAGGATCGAAACATATTTGTCTATTCAATTATTATATACAATAAAACTTGATTGCAAAATATCTATCCACCGACTTTCAAAGGCTTTTTATTCTTAATTACTTTAATTCATTAGAGTCTATAT
>NW_017259583.1:2987460-2999298 GCF_001594045.1 Atta colombica | reverse complement strand
TAATTATATTTAATTATATATGAAATATGTCTATTTATATACAGCTAAATTATACCTATAATTTTATGTAATTATGTATAAAATATTTTTCCCGGGTCGATTATCAAAAAATCAATTTTCAGAAAACGGCATCATCGAATACACTGGAATCTCTTAGGGCCATTTCGATCAGCTTCGATTAACTTTAATCGACGATTAACCTAATCAGCAATGTAGCCAACAGCAAAACAATTGTTGTCGTTCTGTCATCCTTAATCTATAATCTGTATATATTTATTCATACGTAATATTGTACGCATACTGTGATAATAAATACAAATATTTTTCTTAAAAACATGCAAAGAGTAAAGGTATTTCACGAAGAAATAGACTAAAAATGACTTTACAACTAAAAGTTTTGCTGTTGGCTACATTGCTGATTGAATTAATCGGAGTTGGTCGAATTATCGAAATGATCCTTAATAGAATACCTTGAAATAGTATCTTGAAATAGCAAATCATTCCCTCTATACGCATTCGGCATATGTGAAGTATAACAATGCAGTAACATAGCAGCTACTTCCCAAATCGTGATGTATTCGTGAAGGCTTGCATAAAATACATTTAAGATTTAAATATATAATATTATTATATATTTAAATCTATCAATACACGTATACATATATAACATTATTCTATACATATATGTATAATACATACATAATATTATATATTTAAATCTTAAATACATTTTACAGTTTTATAAATTACATACGAACACACACTTAGAAATGCTTCCTTAAATGAAGCTCGTGATTATAAACGAAATTAAAAGTAATAAATGATTTAACTGAAATCTAAGTTAAGTAATTACTTAAGTGTAATGGACGTGTACATTAAATTTCATAAAAATTCATGAAAAATACATAAATTAATAAATAAATAAATTTCACATACACAAATCTATTTTTCTAAATTACATTAAATTACATTAAATTTAATGTAACATCATGAAATTAAATTCAAATTGTGTAACTTAAAAGTACATTAAATTTCATGAAATTTTTAACAGTGTAGTCTTAAAGTGCGTACTGAAGCTAGATTGATATTGCAATGATCCTGGACTTTCGGGGATTACCTCGATATAGCGCAGAATCTCGAGCGCGTGCTATTAGGAGGTTCCAGCATATTAATAATATTGCCTCGCGAACGCAAAAACCTACTTACCTCAATAAAAGAGATAATCATTACCAAGTCGTCGGATGTGTGACTCCGCGAAGATCTCACTGCATTTCTAATCGTATTGGGAACATCAATACTCCTTTCGTTCATATTCATTTAATCTTATAATTCTTAGTGACTCGTAATTCATAACAGTTATAACGATGTAATAGGATTATCAAGACGTAATAAATAATTTAATGCACTTTCGTGTCATGAAAATGCAAATTTTATCACACAGGAGATCTTAAATTTTGCTTCACAGGCATGGCGAGCACGATTCCATGGTTCCTGTCAATGTCGCTACTGGCTGTCCCAAAATTAGCAGCTTACACAGGTCCCAGTATTTTATCTAGGGACCTTCAAGCACCTTCGTTGCCGTTAACTTCATCCTTTTTCACTCCACAATTTTTTTCGCATGTAAGAAACAATTTTATTTGCAATTATAAATCATTGAATCAATTTACAATTTATTTAATCAATTATGAATTATTTGTATAAAAATATATATAATTATTTCTAATTTTTTTTTCAAATTTTTGATCTAAAATATTTATTTTTAAAAATATGTTAAAAAATGTACACATAATAATGTTTTATTTATAATCTAAGTCATTTACATTTTTCGAATTTTTTGATTAAAAATAGTAATGCACTTCGTGAAATTTCATCGCGTTTTGCTAGAACATCAACTACAAAGATTCTGCATTGACTTATGATGAATACGCCGGCACATCGCGAAATTGCGATAATCATCCGCCGAAGGAAAAATCAATGGATTCTCCGAACGTAGGCAATCTTTACGGGTCAACGCCGCAATCACGATACCATATTGCTACATCCAATCTGAGAAGAAGCAATCCTTCCAGGTCCATTGGAAGAACCATCGATATGTTCCGCGCGGATCCTCACTCAGTCAATCAATTAGATTTTCATGATTTTGGCGACGGTTTCGAGCCGGGACGCATTATAGACGACTACGTTGGTCCCGCTATGGAACTAGTACGTGGTGTTTTTTTTGTTACAAATTTAGAAAAAGCAATTCAAAAAATTTCGCAATGAACTAATTGATATCGATTTCAATATTACGAAACGTAATATTGAAAGCAAATTTGCTTAAGAAATTTTAGAATTTACTTCTTAAGAAAGTCGTTCAAATAATTTATGTAATTTGACTATTTGATATAGATACGCACAGTTTTATTAATATAGAAAGAATGAATCAATTGCAGTATATCGTATTCTCCCATAGCAAAATGTCTGCAGTAAATGTCTTCTAGTAAACTGTCAGCAGGTTCGAGCAGAAAATGACGGCAGTCTGCCATCAATTGCGTCCGCATGAGGCTTGTATTGTGTTAACATCGCCTGTCGACATAATGTGAAGACACATTGTCGACAGAAACTGAGCAGATTCTGCCGACATTATCTGACGCTTGCAGATTCTGTTATATTTTTTCTAGTAGTCTGTCAGTATTATGTACATCTAATTCTGTAACAATTCTGTTGATGCCAATTTTGTTGGCATAGTGTGCAAACATAAAAAAATTGCTTTCTACATAGATTTGGCTATCTGGATTGTTACTTGTCAGTAATCTTGTTGATAAGAAAAAAAAATACACGTTTTTGCTGCATTTAAATAGTCGATTGTATATATATATATATATATATATACGTGATATATCAGATCAATAAAAAAGTTACAGATCATTTTACAGGATTATCTTATAGAATTAAAATTTTCTTTGACAAAAAATTATTCATACGTAATTACAATTCAAGATAGCTGACATAGGCATTATGAATTTTTCAACAAACTTCGTATTTATAGTTGACAATTTTTTAATAGGTGTACGCTTGGCCCATGATTGATTTTGAATTCGACAGTATCGACGCACGAGACAACGCTATATTCGAGGGTGACTATATCGCAGAAAATAACTTGCCCCTGGGCCTGGAAGTTTGGCGCGATAAAGTATTCATTACTCTGCCAAAATGGAAAACAGGCATACCGGTGACTCTGGCTACCGTGCCCAGACATTCCAAGACGAGGAGCCCCAAATTAAAACCGTATCCTAATTGGCAATGGCATGAGTCAGGTTATCTTTATGCTAATTATCAGATCCTATTCTTTGTCTTTTTTGGACTATTATTCTTGTATAAAAATTGCTAAGTAATTATCATGCAATAATAGTCATATTAATTTTTAGACAATTTTAAAGTTAATTTTTTTTAATGCAAGAAAACACATAATGAATAAATACTGGTTCTAATACTGGAAAAAAATACCGAAAAGAGAATTTATTGTGCTTTATATTGCAAATTTAAATTTAACGTGTATGAAAATAGACTGCTCAAAATATAGTTAAATAATTTAAGAAAAATGCTGTAATCTAAAACACAGTTTTAATTCACAATTTAAGTTATGATGTGGAAAGGATTCGCGTGCAAAAAAGTTCTGCGAGAACAGATTACGAATTATATAACGTTAAACTTATGCGAAGAGTCTATAAGAATATAAGAAATAGCATTTCTCACGTAATCAAGAAAGTACAGAAACTGAGTAAATGAGTTTCTCACGCGAATTGTTTTGCGATAATAAACAAACTTGCCTTCCATTTCTTAACGAAATAAAAGCGCGAACCATTAAGAGTTATTTAATTTATAATGTCATGGGAGAGCAATAAATTAACCAATTAAAGAGAAAAGAAATTTTAAAGCAATTTTGAACAACTATATTGTTCTCCCAAAAAGAATTTTTTGCTAAAAATTTAATTTATTTAAAATTTATCTGCAAATCCATAATAACCAAATATTGCTCATTTTCTCTCTTTCCAGATAACTGCGAAAGTTTAACGTCAGTCTTTCGAGTTCAAGTGGACGAGTGCAATCGTCTGTGGGTCCTCGACTCTGGCAAAACAGAGTTCGCCAAAAGATCCAAACAAGTTTGCCCGCCCGCCATATTCATCTTTGATCTACGCACCGATACTCTCATCAGAAAATATACCTTGCCGGATGAACAGATTAAGGAAGACTCCTTGTACATCAACATTGTGGTGGATATCAGAAATAATGATTGCGGTTCTGCAGTAGCATATTTAGCTGACGTCTGGCGATATGGTATCGTGGTATACGACTTCTTTAAGGATTCCGCCTTCAGAGTCGAGCATCACTTCTTCTATCCTGATCCCCTGGCATCAAGATACGAGTTGCACAGTATAAAATTCCAATGGACCGACGGAATATTCGGAATGGCGCTTAGTCCCGTGGACATTCATAACGACAGAACGCTGTTTTTTCATCCGATGTCTAGCTTCCGAGAGTTTGCCGTATCTACGTCGGTCTTCAGGGACAAGCGTACCGCGGATTCTAACACGGAGAAATTCATGCCCGTAGGAAAACCTAGAGCCAAGGACTATGGCCACTCTTCGGGGTCCGTTATCGATAAGAACGGTGTCATGTTCTTCAACATGGCCACCCGGGATTCCGTGTGGTGTTGGGATACCAGAAAGGAATATATACCGCAGAATCTAGGCGTGATTGGTACTAGCAATGAATCCCTAGTATTTCCAAACGACATTAAAGTGGACCATGAATCGGATCAAAATGTGTGGCTTCTCTCGAACCGGTTACCGATGTATTTATACGGGACATTAAATAGCGCAAATATTAATTACAGAGTATTTAAGGCAAATGTTAAAGAAGCTGTCAGGGATACGGTCTGCGATCCTAATTATGTAGTTCCTGATTCAGATCCAGGCCTCGACGATACTTGTTAAAAATTCTTTTCACATCTCAAATTAAATTTTCGATTGTCTTTTTAAAACTCTAATCTGACTCTACTGTTACTTTAAAATCTAAACATAGAAATCTCCAACATTGAAACATTGAACATCATATACTTTCTTTTCTTAAATTATTCCGTTTATTTATTGTATTCCTGCATTATCTAATTGTAAATTATAATAAATTGATCCAGCGTATTTAAATAACGTGCTTGTGCTAAACAATGCGCGTCGTACATATCTTTGTACGACACGCATTGTTTAGCACAAGCACGTTATTTAAATATTCCTACTACTGTAAACAGTGCAGACTTCCGAGTTACCAATGATTAGACAACTACATGTAAAATTTTTAGCATAATTATATTTTGTACATATGTAAAACATTTGTATAAAACTTTTACTAGATATATAAAATTATTATATCTGATAGAAATAAAATATATTGCTATCGTATGAAACACATCCTTTAATTTATTATAACTGCTCATATATTATCTTACATGTATATGAAAAAAGAAATGTCAAATCGATCAACTGCAAGCATTTATTACTTTATGTCAGAAAGTGAAAATGTATATTTTTTTTTATAATGATGATAATGACATTTCATAACTGTAAATTTGTCAATTCAGACTTTTTACTGTAATATCTCTTTATTGCATAGAAGATTCATAGAAGATTATTTTATGATTGTTTAATGAAGCATGTATTATTTTATGACTATAGTTAATAAAACATGTATTTTAATGATGAAAATTGATAATTAATCACACTATCTTTCTCATGTGCTATATGGATTAATTTTTAAATGACTTTACATGATCACTATACACAAAATGTTATTTAAAGACTAAGGCCTGTTTTCACAATATGTGGTTACTTTAAGGTTACCAAGAGATTCATCAATAAAATTAATTCATGAATTTTTTGGTAATAACCATATCTTGTAAAAACGGATCTAAATGTCTATGTTATAAGTTAATAACACATATTTTTATTATTGAGAATATGTTGTTGAAAATATCTAATCTTTTCTCCCTTAAGAAGAATTTAAAGGTGGTATGGAATCGTTTAAAAATTCCTCCATCAAACTACCGTCGTCAAACGAAACTGGTGTTCCTGGATCATCATTTCTATCATAAAAACTATCGTCTTGCTGAAGTTCATCGTCTGAATGCATCTTAAAAATTTTTTCTGTCAAAAATTCATTTGCTTCTTCGTCTCTATTTTTGTTCTGATTTCTTGTGCCATCTGGAATCGTGGTCTCCAATTTTAAAACTTCGACACTTCGACGTTGTGGAATTCTATCATAAAGTAATGGAATTGTATAATTTGTATCTTTTAAATTCGATTCCGATTCTTTTTTTTGATCATTTAACGTAGTTGCGCTATCTGAAAGTTGGATTAATTTTCGTAATTTTTCATCACTTGATCTTATTGCATGATAATTATCTGATTTAATAAGTAACGATGAATTGGAGGAAGATAATTTCGAAAAATGTTTACAAATATGAAATGTACTTTTCTCAGTTTCATTATCCAACGTGTCAAATTGTTTATTATTATTATTATCGGATAATTGTGATGTGGTATTGTTACCAGTATTTTTGAGAAATAAATTATTTTCGCACATCTCGCTTTCAGAATGAACATCGATTGTACTTAAATATTTTTCATCTCTCGAATTATTTAATTTTTCTAACGAAGCATACGATGTAACATTTACGTTATCTAGACAATTATAGTTTAAATCTAATAGTTGTTCAATTTTGTGGATTGTATCGTCAATATCTGCATTTTTATGCGAAGAAATTCTGTCACACTCATTATTGTTTTCTTCGTTGAAATTTATATCATCCACTTTAAATTCTCGAGGTTGAGAATTATTACATTCATTCACATTACTTATGTTTTCGCATTCTTCGATCGGCAATGCAACATCGCGTATACTTCCTTCTGTCTCGATATTGAAATTTCTTAATGCATCTGTAATCAATTGAACAGGCAAATTATCGTTGGTTGCATTATCCATGTGATTATTTTCATTGAATATCAAAATATTCGTTATTTGAATACTTTCAATGCTCGAACGCATGTTTTCCTGAGTTTCAACGGTCATCGAATCTTCTATCGCTTGTATAGTTTGCGATTCGTTGGAAACCTGTTCCTCATCAATGACTATTATACATAGATTGTGATCATGCTCGCTTGTGATATTACTATTGTCATTAACGTTGAATTGCTCTTCAAGATCGTTTCGATCGTTTCCCATCATCCGTTCGAGGTCGCAGTCGAACGGCGAGTTCCAATGGCGCATGGCCACTTCGTTGTTCATTTGACAGACAAACTCCATATCGAAGTCTTGCCGCAGAAACATCGGAAACCTTGAGAAGAACTCGTCGATTCTCGTCTGATTGTGAGTGCGAAAAACCCGCGTTATGATCTCAGGTTTAAAGAAGAAAGCACTGTGCAACGTGCTGGCAGTGTTGTCATCAACAATATCGCGTTGTTGGCTTTCGCAAAATCTCTCATTCTTTAGGAATTGACTTTGTAGATTCTTATTGATGAGTATAATACCCCGCGGATGAACGGTCCATTCGATGTTTCTCGTAATCTCCCAGAGATTCAGCGGCATACGCGCCTGTCTTGCGTAACGATCGTTTAAACCAAAATTGCTATGTACATTCTGATGTGTGGAGATCATGGTACTCTCACAACTACTTATTGAAAGATGATTAGAGACGCTCACTGGAGTCTCGACAATTTTTTCACATTCCGATAGCGTTTCATCTCTCGATGAATCCCGTTTTCTCCTAGTTTGCAGCTCTCTCTTGCTTCCCGATCGTTCAAGTTCGTTACGAACTCTCGAACTACTTCGTTCATCAATCGATTGCTGAAAACTTGACGATAAATTATATCTTCTCGTTCTCTTCATCTTTTTATCTTCCAATAAGGAATCGTTATAAGTTTTTAAAACTTTCATCTCTGGTACTTTGGATTCCTTCGTCAATCGTTCGTAATTCAACGAATCTCGGTCCTTTCTTACTTCCAATTCTCTCTTATCTTCTGACAAGGTAAGATCATTATAAGCTTTTAAAGCTTTCAACTCTATCGTTTTGCGTTGCTCGATCGATAGTTTCCGATTTGCCGGCAGCAGATCTCGCTTTTTTCTCGCTTTCGTTTCTCTTTTATTTTCTAACGTAAAATTATTATTAGTTTCTAAAGCTTTCATGTTCATTTCACGTGCCTCCGAATAATTTTTTTCTCTAAATGATGCTACATTGTGAACGGAACACAAATTGACCGGTCGTCTACTTCGTTTCTGTTTGTATTTCAATTTGTGTCGTTCACTCAAAGAATCGCTCATCATCATCGACTCATCATAAGTTTCAGTCTGAACGCTCTTTCGACAATTTACAACAGACAACTTATCAGATGCAAAGACGTTTTTTGCATATCCCGAGGAATGTGCAGTTTCGGCTAAAGATTTGCTTCCCCAGGAGTTCTTACCGTAAGATTCTTCCCATTTCTGAATTTGTTTCTTTAAACGGTATGCTTCTGAATATTTAAACGCGGATTTCTCAATCTTGCTTCTCTGTATATTGACAATAGGTCTAAAAGATCCAAATTCTTTTTTATTAAATTCAATGTTTTTATCATTGATATCGATTGATCGCACGTGTTTCTCATTTTTCGAACTGTTATGCAAAGCACGATGGCACCCGCATGAGATTTTCAGGATCTTATAGTGTTCTTTTTTACTTGTATTTGAACTAGTTGGCGTTAATTGTGTGCAGACTTCATATTCTTTATCGATCCACTTCTGTCGGTTTACAGAAACGGGACAGAACTTCGCTTCTAATTCTCTTATGAGGGAGGTACATGGTTTAGCCTCTGTGTTTCTTGCATTCATACTCTGAAACGAAGGACACTGCACAATCTTTTCAACTCCTTTCTTTTTTTCTTTCCTTTTTTTCTTCGATCTCACATAAACATCCGTTGATTTCGCGTGATTGTCAGATGTGACGTTTTCATTTTTCAACGAAATATTTTTCGGATTTTCGGTCAAAATCTGTTCTTTCTCATCAACCAGAATAGTTTCTTCATTACCTTTTTCATCTTTTTTTTTCACTGAAATATACTCCATACTATTTTCTTTTCTCAAGGTACTATTCACAATTTTTGCTAAATTATCCTCCGTTAGCTGTATATTTTTTGCTGCATTGATTATTTTTTCTTCGTTCTTTTCCAAAGAAAGTTGCTTTGTTTCTTTTTTTATTACTTCAGATGTTTTCGCAATTGCGTCTTGCTCGTTCCAATAAGATCGCTCTTGTATCCTGGCACGCGCATCCATCACATCTTCCGCGGTTATATTCAGTATCCTCATTGATTTTTCAGCCACGCTCAAATCGTCGGAATTATAATCGTTCGCGCCATTCGCGCCATTCGCGCCATTTGCGCCATTCGTGCTATTCGTGCTACTAGTGTCATCAGTGACTAAGGTCGACAAGGATTTCGCGTTCATTCTGTTGAAAGATTCTTCAAAGCGCCTGTCCAGCTTTAATAGACTCGCATACTTGCCTCGTCTAATTATCGCTATACCAAGACACTCATCATCCAGAGAACGACCAACTCTATCGGGAATATTAGCGATATTCGCGATACTTCTCTGCGCTCTTATTGTGAATCTGCGAATTTTCGCCGCCCTTCGTAGCTGCATATACCATTTGAAGGTCGTGTACCACTTGCCGGTCAAGATAACTGGAATAATTAAGGTTTTCGCAGAGAAAAAGGAATTTGTAATTTGATCACCTATTCTCTAAAACTTTTAGATTAAATCTCATTCTGAAGAGTGAAATTTCCTCTTAAGGATTAAAATTGAGTCATTCTTTTCCAAAATTGATTCAATTTTTGTTCTTTAGAGAGAGATTTCACTCCAAGAAACTTAGAGAATATATTTGTACCACATCTGTACCTCTTATTACTGATCAATTCCATTTCTACTTACTAATTATTATTATTATTATTATTATTATTATTATTATTATTATTATTACCACTCAGACTTATTATTTTCTCTACAATAAACTCAACAAGGAGCGATGTCGGGAAGCTTTCCTTCGTAGCATGCCATAGCAGCAAAGTAATGACAATTACGACGATTTCCAAAATAATATCTTTAAGAGCACTGAGTACCATCCAAAGTATAAGCAAATTCTGTCGGCTTCGCGTCACTACTGTGTAAATATTAGCCACGTATGCGAGGAGCAAGATGCGATCGATGATAAATCGTGTGACGACAATCCATGATAGAACTGAAGAAATTTTTCATCCTTAGCTCTTATTTCTATGACAGGAATATTTTTAGATTATACCAGCAGATACAATAAGAATTGTATCTTTTTATGTCGAGTATACAAGACAAAGTGCTAACTCGTCTTAAGCCAGTCGATATTCTCTATATCCAATTTGTCGGATTGTGAAACTGAGACGTTCGAGATCTTCTCTAGTTGCTGATCCCATTTGAACCAGTTCCAATTTAAAGTGGTGCTGACCTTGATAAATAATGTGACACACTTAATTTGAATAGAATAAATATCAATGTGCAAAATTCAAATTTTTAAAATTGCGCTCTCTTAAAATTGAAAGTCAAGATTGATTTTAAAAAGTTATTTAAATTGCTAATAAAATAATTAAAATGAAACATATCTATCATAATATTAGAACATAATTATAATAATATTATATATTATATCGTAATTATAATAATTATATATAGCAATTTAAATGATCAATATATATGTAAAAGTGTACAACTATTGTGTAACTAATAAATATGCAACACACATACACACACACACACACACACACACACACACACACACACACACATTATAGTATATTGTATATAATTGAAATGTATGCTTGTTGAAATTAACCTTTACGATTTACAATTCTAAAAATATTGTAAAAAATTTAAATCTTCAAGTTTTATTTAAATTCTATAAAATACTGCTACATGCATGTATGTACTATTAAGATTGAGATATTTACCAGGCCTAAGACATTTACGATTAATATTTGTAGTTCAAGAGGCAAGCCAAACATCGCGTAGCCAAAACTTTAAAACCAATTTGACTTCGAATTTATCTTCTATTCTTAAAATCATTCTCGACTTAAACTTTTTAATTTTGAACTTTTTTGATTAGACAAATATTTTTATAATGTAGTCTACTTAACCCAATAGGTTAAGTAGACAGAACAACTGCGCGTTTGCCTGCCATCATGGATATGTAAAATTCCGATGTTTTATTTTCTTTATCATAATATGTAAATCACATTAAGAACAGAGCATTAAAATTTAAATTTTGAAGATTTTCAAAGTTTTAGATTAAATGTTTAAAATTGAAAATGAAGAATTTTATTAACTATATAAAAATAAATAAAATATAAAAGAATCTTATAAAAAAGAAGAAATAAGAAAAATATTCTTAATACATTGTACATCAAAGGGTAAGACAACGGACGCCTGAAACCCTGCAACTGGTTTAACACTTCTGCATTTCAAGAGCATCTTGAACGAGATAAATGCGCTATTAATTATAAATCATAATCTTTAATTTGTTATTCTTTTCATTTTTATCAAAGATACAAAAAATTTTTTTTTTAAATTATTTTATTGTCACTTTTTTATACATTTTATATAATATTAACTTTATTTTTGAATGAAATTATCCATAGGGACTATTAATTGCAATTACAATTAAAAAGATGGGCGGAAATAAAGGCACAATTCTATTTAGGCCCTTTATCCAGCAATTAGCTTTTTCATGTATATAATATTGATCGTATA
>NW_017259583.1:2977844-2987360 GCF_001594045.1 Atta colombica | reverse complement strand
TTTTAAATTATATTTTTTATTAATATCAAGATTTTGTAATTAGGCCTTTATTCCACCCATTCCCTTCAATTCTAACCTTGTCATTCTTTCAACATTTCTCAAAGATGTACTATCTAAAAGATAATATTTTTTTATTTTTTATAATACTATTTTATATTAACGTTTCCAAAAACAAAATTCTAAAATTGTTTAAACTTATTTGCAATATGTTTGTATATCTTTTTAAAATGCCATTATAACTAAGGCGTATTTTTACAATATTTTGAGTTGACGCGCGTGAATTATAATTCTCAAAAATTGCGATAATTACAAAATATGATGGAGAATAAATTGGCTGTACTAAACTATATAAATCCAATTATTGCAATTGTTATTTTCTATTCTAGCATAAACATTGCAAAAGCGATTTTACTTTTACGTATGATACACATATCTTTTATATTAATAAAAATTATTATGTATATATTATGTGTGATATACTTTTTAATTATGTATAATCTATAATGTAAATATATATATGTACATATATATGTACATAAAAGTACACACACACACACACACACACACACAGATCATGCAAAAAATGAGGAAAGTTTAATTATTCGGAATTGCCGCGTAAACGCTCGCTTTCTCAATTGATATGGAATAGTCATCCACGCGTGTAAAACCATTTATTACCTATGTGCGCAAATACAGCGGCAATGTCAGTCGGTTCATCGCGGTGTTATCTCGAGGTCACGCAACGTGCGCAAACTAACAAGCACGTTAATGCAGCACGTCGACTGTCTTGGACTCTTTCTTCTAGAATCTATCGCGGAAAATTACATTGTGGCGTAACAACGATATACGTAATTATACACGTCATTCTCTGTAAATCGCGTAAATACACATTTGCAGATAGATTGGAAAGAGCATATCTTACACGTATCATAATTTACGCTTTTCATAAAACATTATTACTCATATCACGTTTGTCCTTATAATTCAATTATATTCTTAAGAATGCAAAAACATTCCATTGTTGACCTTGCAACTACGTCTTAGAATATTGTGAGTCTTTCATTTTACTTATAATATTTGCATAGCGATAAGTTTCACGCGCAGAAAATTTTAATAAAATGGGCATGATTTCCTATCAGGAAAATTGAACGTCTAGTAAAACTTACATACTTTTTTAGATCTCTAGGAAAGTTATGTGAAATCATTAATTCGTCGCCGCTCGGAGTTAACGACTGTGTCGAAGGAATTTGACGGAGATGTAACTCGCGTGGAAAGTCGCGGACGCCGAGACTTTCCCGGGGGAGCGAGACGTGCGACACGATCTTCGTACAGAGGATTGGATGAGCAGCAATGTTTACCCTCACCGGCCTGTCACGAGCAACTTCACGTTTCTCGGAGCTGGAGATAAAGTCTCGCGTGGAGAGCGATTCGTATAAAAAAGAAAAGCACAGCTCTTTCAAGTACAGCTCTGGATGTACCAGAGTAGCGCAAAGGTCATGTTTGACTTAACAATCATATCACATTAAAGAATTACCAAGCTTACTTATTATATATTTATTGTAATATATCTATTTATAACCCATTTATAACTCAAGCAGAACAAGTCAGGATAACGTCAAAATGACATTAAAATAAATCGGAAATGATTGAGAAATGACTTTTAATGATCATTTTGGAATCATTTTGATATCACAATGACTTCTGCTTGGATAATTATTTTTAATATACTTATTTGACGACAGATAATCAGAACAAAAATAGTTATCAAAATGGCCAATAGGAAAGTTGTCGGCGTTTGACTGAAATAAAAAAGGATCGCGCTACATGTACATCTGGTACATCTATTAGGTTGGCAAGAAAGTAATTGTGTTTTTTTTAAAGGCATCTATCAGTAAAAACCGCAATTACTTTCTTACCAATCAATATAAATATATCTAAATATATCTCTCTAAAATAAAGTTTCAGCTTAAGAATCTCTTTTTTAAATTGTGATATGACAATTTTTAAGGAGTTATGAGCAATTAAAGTCAAAATGACCCTTTTATTTAATCCGCGATAATTCAGTAACCAAAAATCATAGGAATATTTTTAAAAAACAATTTTGTAGGGAAAGTATCAAATTTTCACAATAATCAAAAATTTTCTCAAATTTGTTTTGAGCACATTACAAATCCACAAAGTGAGAAAATTTTCCGTCTTTTTCAACTAGTTTTTGATATGTAAAAATTATCAAACTCAACGTAAAAAATGTAGGAAGCTTTTAAAAATAGGGATTTCAAACTTTAAAACCCTTTTTTTTTTAAATTTAAATTTCATTCATTATTGACGAAGATATTGTATATACAACTTGGAGCTAAAACTCAATTACTTCCTTGCCAACTCAATAGATCTCCACTCTCAAGAGCCTCGCACTCTCCTACCACATCTGACGATATACGCCGCGATATACGCCGTTCGCGTAAGGGTCCGAGCACAGAATTGTCGTAACACTTATTTAAACTTAAATTGTAGAAGTAACGCACAAGCTTTCACGTGTGACATATAACTTATTGCCATGTCTAAGAGACTAATAAATCGTACGTCATACGCCAAAAGTGTACCTTGTGCGTTACTTACGTCTACAACTTAAGTCTCCAAGTAAGTGTTACGACAATTCTTGTGCTCAAATCCTAAGTCGCGGTAGCGCACCGCGGAACCGATACGCGCGCGTCCGCGTAGGCCTCCCCGTCGTCGCCGCGGTGTTGGTATACCCGACCCGTGGCACCGATGTAGGTGTGTTACGGCGTCGTAGGTGTATGCCACATCGCGGTTTGGCGCGGCCGCCGCGGCACTGTTCTTGGCACAGTTTCTGGTCATCTCCTATTGCGAGCGGAACGCGCGCGCGTGCTGGACCTGCGTGCGATCTTTTACCGCGTCTCTCGTCTCGCCGCGCCACGTCGCATCACGTCACGTCACGTTCCGCGGTCTCGTTCGTCTGCAGCATCCGCGTACGTTTTCCCGTGTAGGCACGCACGGTGCACCTGCGCGATCGATCCCGAGGGAAAAGAGAGAAGATCTCGCGTTCTCCGAAGAAAAGTGAGTACGCGAACGATCGCGAATCGCCGAAACCTTCCGCCCGCGGAATCTTACGATCGGTGACATTTAGCGCGCTGGATCGCTATTTGTATTATTATTGTATTATTACTGGCGGATTGAAGTGCTTGATACGCAATATTATAGTAAGATCAACGTTTTCTTTCGATTGAACGGTCGATTAAATTGTCGGTGATAAAAGGTAACAGAATGTAAACGGTGATGCGTAAACAAGGAGGCTTGGATAGTGATGTAACTGATCATTCAAACAGCGTTTTACAGTGCTGTAATAACTTGATCGTGACAATTCGCATCCGTGCAGAATTTAATTTTTATTAACTTACCGTTCGATCGCTATTTCTAAATTATTTTAAATTATTAACGGAGCTATCATTAATGTCCATTATTATTATTATTATTATTATTATTATTATAATATTCTAATTAATAAAAACAATTATATATATATATATTTAAATATTTATATATGTATAGATATTTTATGTATATATTTATGAATGTATATAGTATGAAAAAGTACTATAGTACGAAAAAGTTCGACAAACTCCGAAGAAAAGTTTCGCAAAAATTATAAAGCACAAGAAATTGCGTTTAAGTGTGCGAGGTAAAGGAAGGTCGCACGTTAATCGTGACTGAGGTATAAAAATAAAATATGTGCAATTTCGCATAGCAAAATCTTTAGATATGCTTCGTAAATACGCGTGACTTGGAAAGACCATGTCTTACTCGTAATTTACGCTTTTCATAAAGCAAGTGTGACAAGAGCAATTGTGACTTGTCACAACGGTGTATGTATTTTTGTATACACAAGTGCTTACAAATTATTTAATTGACGCTGGCATTTCTCGTATTCGTATAAAATACTCGAGACGACTTTTGCGTGTGTTTTGCGGAAACGCGATGGCTTATTAACACCATTAGCAGGAGATCTTTTAAGACTCGTGACAGATGCGATAAGATTTACAAAATCAATCTACTGTTCGCGCATACGAATGCGCAGCAGCATTCTTGATCGCGTGATCAACGCGAAAGTGAAACAAAGTATTGGGTGCTTCCATTTAATGACATAAGTAGACACAAGTGTCGTTCTGTCTTTGTCACTCTCTGAATGTTAAGAAAGATAGAACGCTTGTGTCATCAAATGGAAAGCACTCATTATTAGTAGACATCGGATTCTTATGCAATTTCATATTTTTTTAAAAAGCAGCTAGGAAAATAACATCAAAATAGAAATTTATCTTAATAAAAAAGCATTCTAAAAATGCATATTTATTTGCGCATATTGTGCATATTGGCATATTTGTGCAAATTTGTATATTTTATGCATGTCTGCAAAAAATATCTGCAAAAAATGTTTAATTATTAGTATAACGATAAGTATATAACTTATAATTAAAAAAACTTATAATTAAAAATTTTTTTTAATCTCACAAAGAACAGTTTTGCTTAAGCATCTGTAAAATGAGCCAGATACAAAAATAATTTTATTAGACTGTCGAAATAATTTATATAGTTGTTAGAATGTCGAAACTTTTGCTTATGCTTGAGTCCTACATAAGATATTGCAAAACCAATTTGTTTCTTCTTTTATTTTTTTTTTAATAAGAACTATCGATCAGTCTTCAAAGCAACTTAACTTTAACGATTGAATATCGATCTTCTCCATTTTTTGCTTCTCTTGACATACTGCACCCTTTCTTCTTACATTAATTGATTATCGGAAGGCACGCGAAATATTTTGACAAAGAATCCGTCTTTTCCCTTTCCTTCTTGATTAATCATTGTAACTGGGTCAAGAAAACCCATATTGGCCGATTTAGTAGGCCGATCAAATAGTATCGTATATTTTTAAACGGTGTTTTTTTTGCGCTTACTCATCGCCTAAATTTAACGTCAATCGCACGCAACGTGCCAATCGTATTCACGTCGATTACGACAATGTCTTCCGCAAGAATTCTTTTTTTTTTTTCGTTATCTTTGTTGTATAATATACGTAAGTGTATGTTCATGATAAATGTTCGACCGTCACTGTATGCATCGTTCTTAAAAATGCAAATTAATGCCTACATCGGAATCATTAGATAGAATTATTACACCTACTTTCTAAAATTTTTAAAGTGAATTGTTACTTTAAAGAATAAAATTTCGTTTTTAAAGATTGAAAATTGATCCACTCTTTTTCAAGGCCAGCTCAATTTTCACCCTTTAGAAAGAACTCCAAAAAATTTCACTCCAAAAAATTTAGAAAGAACCAATACCAATGTAATACATTAATTTTTAGAAAATAAAATAATATTTATAAACCACAAAATGTTTTATAAACGCGTGTATCAAACCGATTTTATTCGGAATATAAAAATCCGTTATTATTAATAAATTTACGTAAGCGTAAGTACATGAATCCATTATTTATTTATAATTTTCAGCCTTTAAAGTAAGATTCCACTCCAAAAGATTTAGAGAGAATCAATACGTAATACGTTAATTTTTGTAAAATAAAATAAGATTTACAAATCACAAAATGTTTTTTAAACGCGTTTATCGAATCTGAAATTAATCGACACTTCATTCGGAATATAAATATGTTCGTATTATTAATTAATTTACGCAGGTGTACATAAATCCATTATTAGTTCATAATTTAACATCAATGTGTATATTTTCTATTTTCATAATTGATACTTCTTATGATACTTATGATACTTAATAATCAATGCCTTCGGAAACGGTTGCGCAAACGCGTAATACTACTCGTATATCGCGATGACTTGAAGCAGACTGGTATAATACCGACATTTAAAACGTTCGTTCCCTTAGAAAAATGATCTCTGAGCTCACAGTGATCTCTTGTGTAGTGACGTAATCTCTTTTTGCGCAAGCCGGATAGAATCGTGCATTTCAGCGGCGCATTCTTCCGGGATGCACCTCCGAACAGCAATCTTGTCTATTAACAGGGGCAACTTACTATCTTAACTTAGGATCCGGAATGTATTGAAGAATGAGATTAAAGATGAAAGATTGAAATTTCACCAATGAGGACAAAGAAGTTTTGGCTCCTTTTCTGATTGATCAAACTTCAATCTTTCAATTTCATTCTTCAATATATAGTCTGATTTCAGCCTTACGAGAATTACAATTGTAATTTTAGAAGTTTTCATCATACAAAATGATTTATCATCACGCTTTTATTATTATTTTATTTCTCTGTTAAATTGCAGCTTCTTTTCATGAAAAGAACTATTTTTTTCTAAAGCATCTAAAAATTTAATCAAATGCAAATGTAGAAATAATTATTTTAAATTATCTTAATAATTATTTAAAAGATACTTTGTTTAATATTAGAAATAATTATGTTGGATCATCCAAATAATTATATTATATATTCAAGCCAATTGCTAGAATTTTAAAACTTTTTCTATTATCATTGTGCTTCAGCGCGTTTCCTACATATAATTATATTTCGATACTTTATAATTATTTTTAGACCTGGTCTAATTTATATTTCAATATTTTCTGCATGTATATCTTCTCTAATAAAATGTCGAAGGTCCAGTAGCGATACACTCGTCATCGCTGATTATAACATCTAAAGTGAGAAAATTCATGTAAAATTTATGCATTCCTGTGCGAACTATTCGTCAATAAAATCGAAACCGGTTATAGCTCGACAAACTTACAAAATGCGCTAGAAATTCTTCGTTGACTAGTCTGACACCGTATAGAACAATTCTCTAATTAATCATGTCATTTAATTGTTCCATATTTTCCATTTAACGTCCATGAAACTAACAATGAGTTCCGCAAGTCTTTCACGCTGTTTAATAAATTTGCTTTGGACCTTCAACGATCATCTTACGAAACACACAAGAAACATTCTGCAATTTTTCTTCCTTCTGTTGTCACGAATCGAGATCACCGAGATAGGTATCGAGGCCTCTTAATGTCTGACGCTTTTTTCAAGCCACGCTCTCTGCCGGTCAAGTACAGCCGTCAATTTACCATGAACTACCAAGGTAATCTTAATCAGCCGGTCATCATTCGACGGTGATGTGGTGGCTTTTTTCGCAAAGTAAACGGCGTAGAATCGTGCAGAGACACGTTTCCTTATGAGGATCAGAAGACCTCGACTTGGTCGGCGAACGTACAGTCGCGACTGCGTATACACGATTTTGTAGCGATCTTGTTTCCTCAGTCGACCTCAGATCGGAGACAGGCTCAAAGAAATATTGATCTGAGCAAAATACGCCTACCTTCGTCTGTTGCTATTCGCTTGGACAAAAAATGGAAAACGAACTCCGTTTTATGCGATGACTGTATACACTTAAATATCAAAGGAGCAATATCTCAATTCCTTGAGTTAATATTTTGTTGTTTTTAATTTCTATTTATGTCAAAATATAAATCAATCCAATCTATTTCAGTGCTCCAATCTAGTTTCAAAGTAAACATCGTCCATATTATTAACGTATGCATTTAAGTAAATAATAAACTAAATTTGAATCAAACTGAATATATTTTCTTGAATTAAAGGATGCTTAATTTTCAATAAGAGATGCAGATGATATAGTGAATTATTCTATATCTTTATTATTTGTTAAATAGAAATAAAATGATCACTTATACTCTATCTCTTGCTGGAAAGCACCATAAATTAGAGACGCTGTATCAGAATCTGGCCACGAGCGATTTTGTCAAAATTCTTCAAAGAGAATCCTACAATGTAACACAATGTATAATAATAACATAGTGATCATTTCTCTATTTAATATTGGCAAACAATAAAGATGTAATGATTCACTGTGTTACATTATGTTATACTCTGTCTCTTGCTGGAAAGCAAAATTGTTTAACTCTATTATTTTATTTAAATTAATAACGTATTGAAGGAGCAGTAGCGACCTGTAAATATAAAATAATTCAAATCATGTATAATTTGACATTATATTTAATTTAACAATGTACTTTAAAAATAATCGTAGAAAGATCGTAAAGTATTCAAAATTTTAAACATAATTACGTCGTGTCTTTTTATCCGCAGAGGATGTATCTATTTCTCGCCACCGGATATCGAATCCCTGAGTATTGGAGAAATAATAATAAACGCCGGAAGGAAGGTCAGCGACGACGAATACGCGACTCGTTTAGTGTCTAAAATAGAAGCGAGCGCGCGATACATGCCAATGACCCAAATTTCCCTTATTCTCGACATAACACGAATTAACTTCTCGCGCGCGATGTTGCGATACATTGCAGCGAGAATGGATCACGTTGTCGCATCATCGCCCAATATTCCGTAATTCACTGCGTCATCATCCGTAATTGGTGGATGAGGTGCGGGTGGGTGTGGCGAATTTATGATAGGATTATGCAAAGCATATTCTGATATATTTTGATCAAGATAATGTCGCGAAAAAAATCGAGTTTAGAAACACAGTTTTTCTATATCTCTTATTTAATATTTTCAAAAATTGATGATTAAAGAATGTTAATTCAAGGAATACATAAAAGTCAACAAAAAATCGAACAAAATCGAAATGACTTTATTTTGAGTTTTAACATCAATAAACAGTCAAATGTTATAATTAGAAATCATTTTGATTTTCATTATTTTGACTTCAAAATAAAATCATTTCGACTTGATGTGTCCCTTGGAAACTTATTTTTCTTAGTTTATTAGCAAATACTACTTTTAGCAATTTTTCATCTATTATAATACTTTCATCTATTATAATATTTCATCTATTATAATTTCATCTATTAATGTTTATCAGATTTGATAAAAGATAGAAAAAGAAGAGATTAATATTCAATATTAGAAAAAAAATATTGCAGAAACTCACATATAACAAAATTATATTTGTAATGATGAATAATACACATTTGTTATCTATTTAAATATTTTGTAAATACTAATAGTAATAATATTAATAAATAGTAATATTAATTCGATAAAATAATGGAACTGTTACTTTATTTTAGAATGCAGCTGACGACCTGTTGCAGATGTTGTTCCCTGAAAACAGGAACAATTTTCAGTGGAGTATGTGGCATCGTAAGTACATCATTTCTATATTTTCACAACTCGCACGTGATTCAATTATTACGTAAACCGATTTCGTGCAGATACTAGCTGTGCTTTTCCTGATCCTGATCTTCACGGCGAACGTAGAATGGAAAACGATAATCATCGACATTCTAGACAAAACAGCCGTAAAGATTATCTTCGCCATCAACCTCTGCATGACCATCCTCATCTCTACGTTACTCATAATCGGCGCTTTAAGGGTAAAGAAATATTGACATCTATGTATAATAAAATATTGCAGAAAAATAATGAGAGACATTTAAAATTATCAAATTGCAGACATAAAGTCACTAAATGTTTAGAATTTTTTAATCTAAAATGTTTGTGTAAACACAATA
>NW_017259583.1:2973370-2977744 GCF_001594045.1 Atta colombica | reverse complement strand
ATATATACATATAATATATAATATATACAAAATCGAAAAACATATTATGCATATTGTTCTTAATTTAATTATTATCTGATATTATTTTATATAAATAATTTTAATGATGATCGGTTTGGATTCGCAGAAAAATACATTTATGATGCTTCCATGGGTGGTTCTGGGCCTTATGCTAGCCGTTGCCTTTCTTGTGAGTGTCCTTTACACTGCAATTATGTTCTTAGTAAACGGCGAAGTTCTTAATGGCGTTCTTTGGCTCGTATTCGGCCCAGTTGCCGTCGGTGAGTATTTAACGTCAGTTGCGTTTGAAATACCATCACGAATCTTCAATAAAATTCTTGTTATTCAGAAAAAAAATATTTTAAAGAAAGCAATTTCTTTCTTGTTCATCATTATGAATCGAGGAAGTTGAAAATCTTAAAGAAGTCACAACCACAGAATTATCTATAAAGAATACAAGATCTTCAGTTAGAAGATAAACTGACTTCTATGGCCAGCCTGACTATAGAAGTCTGATGGAAGTTTAATCATAGAAGTCTGTAATCATAATACTGTTGACAATCTAAAATTAACTAAGATTTTTATCAAAGAAATTGATAGACATTGAAAGACGTTTGTGTAATTAAGGCAACTTATGAAAGTGTTTTAATCTTTTGCAGCAATATACACGTACATGTGGCTAGTAGTGTATAGCTATTTCCAGCAACTGAAGATCGAGAAGATGAGCAAAAGAATAGGTCCTTATGGAAAGCCATACAATTACCGACGAGCATGAGAGCAAGATTGAATGTAAATACACGATTGCAGAGGCCTGTCAGCGAAAGCGATCGTGGCTAGAGAACAGCATGACGACCGCAGCAACCGCTACCGCTCGTATAAACATTTACAAACTCGTCGACTCACGACACGTTGTTAGAATCGGTTGCAAGTTGCAGCGGTTTATATCGTTTTCGCCAATAATAAATATCTTTACACGGAGAGAATGATTTTGCTGAAATATCTAAAAATTTAGATAGATTACAAATGTGAAAATAATTTGTTTTACGATTAAACGTAATGCTTATCATACTATGTTTATGTAGACAATACAAGTATGATGAGCAATGCAAAAAATTTTGATGTTGTAATTAGTTTAAATATTTTATACTGAAAAAGCAATTTTGCTGAAGAATTTAAAAATTTGACTAGATACAAATCTGAAAATAATTTTGCAGGAATCTTAAGCATATGATGCTGCAAAATATTGATATTTTAGCAACCAGTTTTACCTAATCCTATCTAATCGTTTTGATGATCCAGCAAAATTATTTTTCAGATCTATATCTAAATTTTTAGATTTTACAACAGAATTGCTCTTTCAGTGTATAATTATTTTTATAATCGAATACATAAAATTATTTTCAGATTTAACTAAATTTTTAGGAACTTTAGCGAAACTATTTTTTTCGTGATTCGCTGAATAACGTCAGATTAAAGTCAATTTTTCTTATTCAGTCATTTATCTAACGGAAATATCTTTTCGTTAATTATAAATCTATATAAGCGGCGTTATAAAGGTATTCTCGTCATAGTTTGCACCAAAGCACGATATATTTCGATTTACATGACCGGATATTTCATAAAAAATATCCCTTAATCTGCGTAAAATAAACATAAGCTAGGACATTTTTACATTAGATCTTATTTATTATATAACTATCATTATTTTGTTTATAACGAAATACTTCCGTAATTTTAAAGAATTTTGCTTTCGAATAACTAAACTGTTAAATGTTCTAAGTGCAATTATTAATCAGAAATTAGCAAAAAATGTTTTTTATACACTATTAATTAAATATCATGTAACATTAATTAAGAAATTATTAATTTAATAGTCTAAACTTGAACAAAATGGAGTAGAAATAGAAAATTAACGAAGTGAAAAGCTATCGATAAATTGATTTATATTATTATAAGATAGTTTATGAAATGTTTTTATAAGATGAATTTTTGTCAAATAATTAGACACTGCCTTTCTCAGATCATCAAGATACAATAACAATAAGATAGAATTCATTAGTGGATTGGTGAGACAATTAATTCGCATCGTTAATTAATTTTTTTAATTTGTGAAAGAAGAAGAAACGGAAGTGTCACACAAAACAAGTTTTCATGTCAATATCATTAGAAAAACAGACTCTCTTATTTTAACTATTTATTCTGATCTTTCTCTTCCATGTGCCATTGTATTTTTTTTCAATCTTAATAAATATTATTTATTATTTAAGAACAAATTAGTTTTTTTCAATACCGACTATTAAAATTCTAAAAGTTACTATACCTTTCTAATAAAATAAGTTCTTTTATAAAATATACATTATATCTGCTGCATATATACATACATAAATATATTTCAGCTCCACAGAAGTAACACAATTTTTCGAATGATACACTATTTTTTACCGAATACATTTGTTATACTTATTCTTCTTAATTATATTTCTTGTCAGGAATATAAGATAAGACTTTATGTATATAAAACAGAAGATATTTTTTCTTGTAAAAAATTATGAAGGTATGTAATTGTAAAGAACTTCAACAAAAAATCAGATTTGCAAAACAATAAAAAGAAACATCAGATATAAAAGTGCTCCATATAAATAACAGAAATTTAAGGCTGACTAAGAGCATTTTCTATATTTTCTCGAATAAATACGGCAAGACTCGCGGCAGCAAGACTTGTCGTATGATTATCACATCCAAAGTCGATTATCGACGATGATCGCCGAGTGATTTGGTGTTCGTTAGAAAGTCTGAAACATTTAACATAACATTTCGATATTTCATTTGCGATATTTTTTTTACAAAATATTAAATACTTGTAAAATCTTTAACACGAATACATTAAATACACGTATAATGCACATTCTAATTGGCTGAAATATTTATATATTATTGCAATTATACGTTCTATATTAACTGTAATAATTGCGATGAAATTGTGATGAAATATTGTAATTGCATAATTAAAATATGTATCTCTATAAAAAAATATGTTTTCTAATGCATAGACAATTACTCGATTACACCAAAGCAGCCACTCCAATGAGACCAACTCAGTATTATATCTTCATAATGTTTATCGACGAATTCGTAGTAACCTTCCATGCCGCATAGAACAACTAAAAAAAATAATAAAAAGTATATTTTTCATATTTGTTTATATATGTATATACTTTCTTTTTATTTAATCCTTTCATTACGAAATACGAATATATATGTATATATATGCTTCATTGTCAATGGAAAATTCGTATACATATATGCAAGCATGTTGCATCCTGACAAAAATAAAAATTAAAGTGTAAATAAAAAATAAACATTGAAGTGTAAAAAGGAAAGTCACAGAATAATTTAAAGAAATTTTTAAACGAAGGAGACGAAAATTGAGATAACAAGAAGCATACACCTTTTTTTATGTTCTGTTGTCTCAATTTTTGCCTCCTAGAAGCTCTGTCTACGCTTTTATCACTTTTTCCTTCGATTTACTCCAATTTTTATTTTCGCCAGAGTACGCATAATCAGTTTATGTACAAAACATGAGCTGCAATTAAAAAATTAATATATAAAATATAAATATTTTTATCGCTCGCACGATTACCTTGCTCCAACATGAGATCTCGCGTAACGTTTGGGAAGTTCCATGCTTCAAGATTAATGAGATTCTGAAAGATCCTGGTACAATACGTGGATACCAAAGAGGAGAGCGAAGCCGTTTTGTCGATGACCTCTTCGCATCCCAGCTAAAAAAAATCAATTTCTTTTTGTTAATCAAACTTGAAGGTAAACGTAAAAATGCCCGAAAAAGATTTCTTCTCTTTTTTTCTCGTGAGCGTAATATATATGTAATGTATATGTAATGTAAGTATACGATGTAATAATTAAATTTCTTAGCCTCTTACTACTTTAGCAACTTGAACGATGAGCAATCTATGTGTAAGAGGATATCCGGTAGTATCATCTTCCTTTATCAATGTTGCGACACAAGCAACGGGAATTTCACATTCCTCCTTTAAACTGCTACGCATTATTTCGATTAAACATTGATCGCTTTCCGTTTCAGTGGGTGTTCCATGCCATATTGATCGAACAACTTCCTGATAGTTTAATAATTGATGAGGATAAGATCTCGATTTTGAAAAGACTTTCGTCCACGATATAGATTTTATCCACTGATTGGGATTGTTTAAAGTCGATAGCACTGTAAAACTTTAGACTTCACAAAATCTGATCGATATGTAATAAGCAGTGGCATTAATCAATAAAAAAGGTTTTCAACAACGTAAATGTAAAAAGTAATTTTGGAAATTCTTAATTTTAATTTTAAAGAATTAT
>NW_017259583.1:2967635-2973270 GCF_001594045.1 Atta colombica | reverse complement strand
ATATATATAATATATTCATCTATATATATAAATATATAAAAATATATATAATTTTATATAAGTTTATATGATTATACGTAGAATATTTTTTCTCGGAAAGCTTTCCTACATTTTTTTACAATTATTTGCACTTTTTATTTTCTTCGTAAACCCATGAATTTCAAATACGAAAACCATCCAAATAAATAAAATACATTAAAGGAAACCAAATCTGTATTTTCATGTTTATTATATTCATTACACTTACTTAAAAATTTAGTTTCGTTCTTCGGAGCAATAATCTTCATCAAATGTTTCCGAGTTAAATCGGATAATACAACCATTTCTTTGAGAGCGATGAAGAATTTGTCTTCCAAATATTGAACATTTTCATGTAGGAGCGCCGCCACCAAATTAGCTATTTTAGTAGCAATAGATATTACGCAAATTTATTAAAAATTACATTATAAAAATATATCTGTGAATTTTTAATTAAATACAAAATTAAAATTCTTATTTCCTAACTCAAGCTTCATATTTTAGAAAGCTTAATCTAAAATTTTCAAAAAGTTCACGTCAATATCATATTGATCATATCGGTTTTAATTAGGGATTATATTATTTTCTTTACCTTCGGTTAAGGTAACACCGAAAGCAGCATCCAGATTCATCTGCTCTGGTCTGTTGTTCATGTAGTCAAGAACCTTTTGTAAGGCAATTAATTTTTGCTCTGGAATAATCGATATTTTATTATTCTATTTGGTACACTTGAGAGAGAGAGAGAGAAAACTCCATTTGCCTACATCACATTTGTTGACAGTTTGTTTACATACAAAAATTATTACCCATTTCTGGATTACCTATGTGCACTATTATTAACAAATATAAAATTAAAACGAAAAAATACGTTTGCACACACGTATTATTGAAAACAAATCAATTGCCTACGAGTATTTTTGCATGCAAATATAAAATTAAAATAAACCCTGATGAAAATTTTTCTCAGAATTTTTCATGTAATTTTTCAGAATTTCTATATAATTTTATAATTTTCTCACATTTTTTATACGAATTGGAACATTTCTCAGAAAATCTACATCTTTTTTCAGAATTTTTCGTATATGTTAATTATCAAATATCGTAAGATTTATAAGATTTTTTGTAAGTATAATTTCTGATGAAATGTCTAAAAAATTTTTAAATATTTTTTTTTATGAGATAAAAAATTTCAGAATATTTCAGAATTCACTTATATAAAAAATTCTGAAAGAAGATGTAAACATTTCAAATATTGAGTATTTCTGAAAAATGTTCCAATTCGTATAAAAATTATGAGAAAAATTTTAAGGAAATTATGTAAGAAAATAATTTGTTTTTTAAGCAGAGAATTTGTGTTTTAAAATAGAGAATTTATATTTTTAATGCTTACAGGCGATCTGTAGGGCAAAAATGTACTGTGAGCAAACGTGCCTTCTTTTCTTAATTTTATATTTGTGAATAGTATATGTAAGCAATCGATCTGTAAGCAATAATTTTTATGCAAACGAATTGTCAGCAAATGTGATGTAGGCAGGTATTGTATGCAATGAACTTGTAAACGGAGTTCTCTCCACTTTGAGACAAGTTCTTTCACAAATGTATTCAACAATAAATTTAATAAAGACCAGAGGCACATTAAACATATTCAATATATGTTTCAATATTCTAGAAACATTTTGTAATAACATATTTCTATACAATAAAAAAAATTTCTTTACAAGTTTACATAAATCTTTTATCACCCTGTTTACTATCAATTCACTCACGGAAACTTTCGGGATTAAACGCCGCTTCAGTTCGTAATGAGAAGCAAGCGAACAGAAGGAGGATCCTGAGGATACTGGAAAATCCTGGAACTCTAGTTTCCATTGGAACGGCTATGTAAAGAAAAACCAATAAACTTCATTTTCATGCCGTTTATATAAGCTGAATCCCCACCGTGGGCACATCGACTAAGCTAAACGTCGGCGAAATTTATCGTCAATTGCTTCTTCTTTGATGAAGAAAAAGCGCGATGCTCTCGAAGCGAATTGGTAAATGCCGAAGCACGTAGTACTACTTTTTCTTCATGAAACAGACGTGTCCTGACAGGAAAAGTGTTCTCCACGGGACTTGGAGATTAACAGCTTTCCGACCATATCTGCGAGAGATTCGCTCTCTATTTTCAGCGACGATTCTATTTCGATTTAAAAAAATATATTATTTATCATACAATTACAATAGCTTGTAATTAAAGAATATACCTTTTTAATAAAGATCCTAGAATAACAAAATCCTATATTTAAACTTATTGTTCCTAATTTATAACAACAAATATACAAAAAATATTTATCTCTTGATTAAATTTAATCTTTTTACATACTCTCAAGTGTTAAAAAAAACTTAAATATATTTAATTTTATGTCGAATAAATATATGAATAAATTTAATTTAAAAGAGCAATCCTCAAAATTAAAATAAAAAAATAAATAGCAAAAAGTTTTTGCCTGTTCTTCTTGAATAAATATTTCAACTTAGATGCTATACATTAATAGTTTTAATTATATTTAACTCATCCAATTATTTACAGATAGTTATTTATTATTTAATATATTATTTTTCTTGAAAAGTTATTTTTTTAAGAGAAAGAATATTTAAAATAAGTTTTTAAATATTTTTAACCAATATTCAAAGATATATTTTCGAAAAATTTATATTTTAAATCATTGAGGATTAAAAAGATATATGTATTAACAAATAAATTTAGGTTTTTTTCGAAAAGATTTTCGATTCGCAAGTTACTCTCATTTATTATTGGATATGATAAATGAAAACTTATATCTTAAGATAAATGAATGTTAAAAAATTTGTAATACATAATATCTAAAAATAAGTCGTCTCCTGTTTATTTATTCGTAAATAACACCACTGTCATATATCATACAAACAACTTACAATATTATGTTAGAATTAATTACATATACAAAATAAGACATAAATAAGTTCCTTATTTATATCTTTTATATTCTTTTTTTTTTTATAAAGATATCTCAAATTCGTATCATATTTCTGATTAAATTTATCTTATATTTTTGCATGCAGTAAGTAAATCCTCGTAAATTTTCTGCTATATTTATTTCTTATCTTCTGTTTAATAATTGATCATAAATGGAAATGGTCGCAGCAATAGAAAAAGTCGAAAGATGTCTCACGCACAGCTTCATATATTTCATAAGCTTTTATTAATCTTACTAGTATTCATTTTCTTAAGAGATTAAAAAAATCTCTACTTTTCTCAAAGATTTTCAAAGACTTAGGAAATCCTATCTAAAAATCCTATCCTTTATTACAAATTTCTATAATAAAATTATATTAATTATGCTCTTTCTTATCAGGTTAATTTGGACAATGTATAATTCATAATATAAATATGTTATAACACACATATATAAGATAAGATAATATAAGTTAAATATATTATAAAATTCTTAAATTAATATATATATATGTCAAATGCATACGTCAGTCTGGCAAGTCCAAGTGCTAATAATAATAACAAGTACTGAGCGCAAAATTGTACTCATAACTTGAATTTTTTTTAAATGTATAATAGCTATCGATCATCAACAGTTGACACTACGTTTTAAACTAATCGAGTAAGGTCGTGTCTCTACTTCTTTTACCAAAGTAGAAATTATCTCATTCTAGCTACATATATATATACATATATATATTAGATACGTAAATTAAGAATATCACGTCAATCTGATCTTATCCATTTCAATCACAGATCATCATGTTGGTCCGCATTGTCTCCGAATTCGATCTCTAGCTGCAGTCTGTAATCCATGGCAACAAAGACAATAACCAGAAGCACAGGCAAGCGAAATCTAGACTGCCATCCGAGTTTCAATATAAACATCAAGGAACGATGAAGGGTGCCACTGTTTCCCAGAAAAATGTCAGGCATTCTTTGCATCCTTCGATCAAATCTTCGGATATGATTTGGGTGCTTTGTTGTGCACGCTCCTAACTGTATCTCACTAGATGGCGAGAAATAGAAGTCCTCGATCATCCGGGATTCGGTCCATGTTCCTCCAGGTAATCAGATAATCTACTCAACTCTACTTCTTAACGAATGATTCCTCGTCTTGATGGTCAATGTTCTGTATCTAAATTAAGAAAACTTATGAATTCTCTCTTTTTCTTTTTAAAATGTTAAATCATGCAAATGGATTAGCAACGGGTTATTTGACGTTATAACAATACTAACCACATTATCTTTCATCGTCTTTACCATCCATTTTTGACAGTTCTTGGGCTTGACCTTCACACACCATACACAAACACAAACACTTCGATACACTCAGGTACACACGTGAACTCGTAATCTCGCTATTCTATCACAATGAACAGAACAAAACAGATGAGGAGTTCTAATGGATTGAATTTTAATCTTCAAGAATTTTCAATCTTCAAGAATTTTCAATGTCTTTTGTTTTCAATGCATAGCATGAATTCAATTCACGTATATTTGTGTATATATTGTACAACATAAACATATGTTGATGTATATATACGTACTTAGTGTAGATATTGAAATAAAGTGTAGGCAAGTGTAAGCAATTTAATGTAACTGGTGTAGATTGGTGCAGATAGTGCAAAATAAATTTCGTGCATCTTGAACTACGTAATCACAAATATTTCCAACTGATACAATATTCTTATGTTAATCCAGATTACAAAAAAGTTTGAAATAAAAGGGAATCGATTTTGTATCTTGAAACGAGGTGAAAATTACAAAAATGAGCGAATTTACTAGAATACTGATAATTTCATCATAGGTCAACATCTAATAAATTTGCTTATTTTTGTATTTTTCATCTTGTGTCAAGATACAGAATCGACCCCAAGATATCTTAAGACGTCTTTTATTTTTTTTTAAGTGTCATTAAAATCGATATTTATAATCGATTCTTATTTCAAGACCATTTTAATAGGTCTGTTCTTTTTGGCTAAACTTTTACATCAGTTCATCTTTCTTCCTTTTCTTTCCAGAAGGAAAGAAGTATTCTCCTGTTACAGTCGAACGACAGAGGAATGCTCGACTGTAGTTGGTTCTTACATTCTGATTCGGATTAAACCCTCGGTGGAAACTAGACCACTGATGAAAAGTTGGATTAATCCAACTTTTAGCGACATCGCTCTTATGCAAAGATTTAAACACACACATGGAACAGCAAGATGTAAATATAATAAGAGTATTTACTTCTAAGTTATATTCTTTCCGAGGAAAATTTTATTCGAAATATATATAAGACATGTAACGTATACTACAGTAATTCGAGTAAAATTTTTTTCGGGAAGAATGTTTTTTGGAATGTGAGTCTTAGAATATGGATGTCATTGCAAAATTTGATAAAAATATATTCATTTTATACATTTCCATTCGAAATGAGAGAATGTAGTAGAATTAAGTAGAAAAATATAACAGTCTGTTTTATGAAGCGATTATTCAGGTTTGAAAAACGAATTTTCTTTATTTGAATAATTATTAGGGCTACGTTCCGAAATTTTTTCTCTGAGGAAAATTTTATTCGAAATATAGTACATATAACATATATATATATATATATAT
>NW_017259583.1:2941310-2967377 GCF_001594045.1 Atta colombica | reverse complement strand
TTATTTTTATTTTTATTTTCAATTTTATTTATATGTCGACTTTTCTTTATTATCGTTTAATATATTATATCAATTTAATTATTGTATTATTAAAATATTATTATTTTTTATTATTAATTTAATTTTATTATTAATTTAATTAAATTACAATATGTTATTATTTAATTATTGTATTATATGTTATTATTTACGATAATTTCATGAAATTTTCAGATGACTGTACATACTTGTACATACTTGTGGCATATGTAAAATGATCATAGACGAAAAGAGCATTTTGACTCGTGAATGTATACAAAAAATTATTCGTTGATAATTTTTTATAATAATTTTTTTTAAATTAATGTTCACGTCATCTTTCAAGTAAAGGAGCAATTCAAAATCTCTTTTTTTATATTTTCTTTTTAAATTTGTTCGTTCTTTACATTCATTAATGCATATAAATGTTACTAATCCATTTTGTAATTTCGCTTTATTTTTGTGTGCACAATCGCATCAATTTGATAATATTTTTGATATGACATTTTGGACGTTTGCAGCACTTTACACAATACAATATAATTACCATAAAAAATTTATCGCTTTTTAGCCCATTTATGTGAATGACATTCGAGCATATAAAATTACGTGACTCATTTGTCGCTGAATATGAGCGATGAGCGACACTATGAACATATACCTTTAGGCGAGTTCACCTTAATGGAAAAACGAAAAGCGGAAAAGCTGAAGTCAATCAGAACTCGCGGAAAGACAGAAGCAAAAATGTGCCTACTGCGAAATGTGCCTACTGCGAGTTCCGATTGGCTTTCGCTTTTCCGTCAAGGTGTGAACTCGGCCTTTATACTCGTATTCATACTCGTATTCAGACCTTGTACTTAAGGCTTCCTTAAATTTATCTTTAGATGCTCAGCAGCCAATGAAATAATTCGTAGAGTATCTAAAGATAAGTAAGGAAGCCTTAATATAAAGTCTTAAATATAAGACCTAATTATGAATACGAGTATTAGACTGCATTTTCATGTTGGCGCTTGATTTGAGTATCAAAACAGATCACGTGATCAAAATTGACGAATATCAAGCATTAATTTTGATCACATGCCCTGTTTTGACGCTGAAAATGAGCGTCAGCATTGAAAATGCAGCCTTAAGCATTTTATGTCTCATTTTCCGACATGTGTATGTCTGGGAAGTGTTTTCTCTGCTGAACGCAATCGCATTGCAATAACATCAAAGTTCAAAGGTTTTCTGTTCGTGATGTGTGCGCTGCGATCGCGATATCTCGATTCTCGCGTCGAGGCCACATACCGGGTGTCGTTAACGTGTGTACCGTGTGTCGAGACGAGAGGCGTGGTATCGTTTTGGTTAGCTGCGATCGTTGTCAGACATTTACCGGGATAAGAGCGATCGGTAGTGTCGGAATCATGCTCGGACGTCTCCCCGCGTGCGTCATCGATGTGGGCACAGGGTAAGCATCATCCTGAATCAGTAAAAAAGGTGTGATCGATCTTGGAGGGGGGGTGGAGTCGGTTTTAGGTTAGGTAATCAACCGATCTGTCATCGATGACATTTCGGGCCAGAACACGGACCTTTACATAACACATAATACATAAGAGAATTAATCAACCGGAGTCTTTTCTTTCCATGAAATGAATTTTGATTGATTGATTCTGTTATGCTTTATGCATCATACATAGATCTGTGCTCGTAAACTTCGGTCAAATCCATTGCGAACTAAACCCCCTTTACCCCTTGATGATTCACGTGCATCTCGCGTTCTTTATGATGAAGAATCTCTTTCGTCCCATGACGGAATCGTATCGACGTGTGTAGAAATATTTGCCACCCACACACAATCATGATATGCTCAGTGATACATGAGCTTTTCGCTCGTGATTATCAAACTTGTTCTTTTTAACTGAACTTTTTTCACGGTTCATCTTCCCTCTTTTTTTCACAAACATGGAGAGAAAAAGAGGAAAAATGAACTGTCTAAAAAGTTCAGCTTGAAAAAGCAAGCCTTATCTAATCATGACGTTATCTCAGGTACACGAAACTGGGATTTGCTGGTAATAAGGAACCCCAGCTGACTATACCGTCAGCGATCGCTATCAAGGAGACAGCTAAAGTCGGTGACAATAATGCAAGAAGAATTACAAAAGGTGTGGAAGACCTGGATGCTTATATTGGAGATGAAGCTTTTGAAGCCACTGGATATTCAGTTAAAGTATTTACTCGCAATCCATTTGATGCAAGATTGATTTTTTCTTCTGAATAACTGATATTTATCAAATGCATTTTGGCTCTTAATTTGCAGTATCCAGTGAGGCATGGTTTAGTAGAGGATTGGGATTTGATGGAAAAGTTTTTACAACAATGCATTTTCAAATACTTAAGGTCGGAGCCAGAGGATCATTATTTTCTCTTAACTGAACCACCTTTAAATACGCCGGAAAATCGGGAATATACCGCGGAAATAATGTTCGAATCGTTTAATGTGCCAGGACTTTACATAGCTGTGCAAGCCGTTCTAGCTTTAGCAGCCTCATGGACAGCTAAGAATGTAGAGGACCGTACTTTGACAGGCGTCGTTGTTGATAGTGGAGATGGTGTAACTCACGTGATTCCAGTAGTACGTATAAAAACATGTAACGTCAGAATCGTTGAAGTCAGATTTTTAGAAAGTTATTGCGTTTTTATAGGCAGAAGGTTTTGTCATAGGAAGTTGTATAAAACACATTCCTATCGCTGGTCGTGATATTACTTATTTCATACAAAGTCTGCTGAGAGAACGAGAGATTGGAATACCGCCTGAACAATCATTAGAAACAGCAAAGTCAATCAAAGAGAAGTACTGTTACATATGTCCAGATATATCAAAAGAATTTGCCAAATATGATAGCGATCCTACAAAAATTAAGAAATATGAAGGTATTAACAATATCACCAAACAACCTTTTGTGGTGGATGTTGGATACGAAAGGTTTCTCGGACCGGAAATATTCTTCCATCCCGAAGTAAGTTGCCTACATACATATAATTATTAATTTATGTAAAATTATTTTTGTCAGTATGTACTTATTGCCCATGATTCATCTTTCCTCTTTTTTTTCAAAAAAGTTGGAAAAAAAGAAAAGATTAACCATGCGAAAAGTTCAATTAAAAAGAACAGACCTATAATCAATATCTATAACATTTTCTGTATATCTCAATATTTCAGTTTTCCAATCCGGACTTTACAACACCACTCAATGAAATTGTTGACGACGTGATTCAAAACTGCCCAATCGACGTTAGAAGACCATTGTATAGTAATATTGTATTATCAGGTGGCTCCACCATGTTTAAAGACTTTGGTAGACGATTGCAACGCGATATAAAAAAAATCGTCGACACTCGGCTTAAGCTCAGTGAAACGCTAAGTGGCAGCCATATTACGGTAGATATTATAATAACAACTTAGTTCTAGAAAGAAAAATAATATATTTTGTTATTAAATTTTATTTATATTCCAGCCAAAACCAATAGATGTTCGTGTAATATCGCATCATAAGCAACGTTGTGCAGTATGGTATGGTGGTGCATTATTAGCCAGTGATCCAGAATTTTACACGGTTTGTCATACAAAGAAGGCATACCAAGAGTACGGTCCTGGAATTTGTCGTTATAATCCCGTATTTCATAGTATGGTTTAAGAAATAAAGGGGGCGAGCAGGATAATCGAAATCGAATTTCTAAGAGTATTGTCATTTATGAATTTAAGGATTATCTGATAATATTTACTTCGTTTTTCTAACATGGTGCTAAATGCAATTAAAAATAATTCAAAGATTCCGACTTGTTGGTACACTTCATATTTCTTTTTACAGAATTATGTCGGCATGTTTGAGTATGACTTGAATCTATGATTATGAAAATTAATACATTCCTGTTCTTGGAATTTAATCAATCTTCGTTCATGATGTATGACATATATTTGTATACACTGAGTATGAGGTACATAGAATTCACTATGTATTTTACTTACTGCAGTATAGATATATTTATCATATTTACAAGACTTTAAAAAATGCGTATATAATAACAGATTTATAATAATGTTACAAATAATTATTTGTTATTTAATATAATGATGCATATAAGAATGCATATAGAAGCAATTTTACATAGAGCAAAAATTTTAACAAAACTTCAATTGTATATATGAAATTTCTTTATACATCAAATTCTGGCATTATCTTTTTATTTCATTATTATATGTATTAATTCTACTTTTTTGTATTTTTTACATGTACTATTTAAAACGATGTATATGTATTATTTAAAACTGCACAATTTGCATAGATTTCTTCTCTGGTATTGTTAAGTTCCACACAATTAGAGAAAGTTGTCATTATGCTTGATCATCATTTTCCTCACTAAACAAATAATTACAAACAAAATGTCATAAGATCGTGATATGTGAATACACAACTGAGTAATGAAAGTCTAAACGATATGAGTTTGATCTTTCCTTACTTAGTTAAATAATTACAATTATATTATTAACAATTATATTATTAATTACCTTATATTATTAATCATCTATGATTTATAATTTATAATAGCCCATAATTGATAAGTTATTTTAAGTAGTTTAATTATATAAGTCAGTGGATAAAAAAAGAGAAGTCAAAATATTAAGATTATATGTTCCTATCTTTCGGGATATTTTTTTTTTTTTTTTTTTTTTTTTTTTAAATAATGTACTCACAGTAAATTCAAATCATTTAAAGCAGCAGCTGCGCCATTGATATTCCTGAAAAGCGAAGAGAAAAAGAGAGAAAAGAAATTTGAACTGTTTGGTCTATTGTTTGCTGTAGGCCTTTTATAAATATCAATGCTGTCTAGTGGCGGTAATGGATCGTGTGACAACACTGGGTCTTCGCCCTGGATCTGGAATAAGCAATATACAAATTTTAATAAAATTGTCTTAATATGTGCATTTTAATACAGTATGCAGAATACAAAACATTACCTCCTGGACGTTAACTATAACTTCCTGCAAGTCTGAAAGTATAATGTGTCTCAAAATGTTCCTTGGCAGCTTTCCCCGATAGCGTGTGCTACGCTTTACTTGACAGTATTTGATATAATCATCTCCAGATTCGACTCGATTTAGCACAGTGTGTACACATTCTTCTAACCATGGTAAAATACCTGTCTCCTTCCAAAGATGGAAGCTACGCATTACATATAATTTTTGCAGCTTCTCTAGAGCCGGTGATGTGTTAGCATGTGAGTAGAAGAACTCATGAAACCTTACCTAAGAAATTCAATATTTTAATAAATAATTAAATAATTAAATAGCATTTCAAAACATACACGCATGCACCCACACACACACACACACACACACACACACACACACACACACACACACACACACACACACACATATATTGCTCTGAAATAATTATTTCAAAAAGTGTTATATTCAAGATAATTTTTTTAAAGTCTATGATACCTTCGAGTCTGTTTGTATACTACATTTCTCCAATAAGAGCATCAATACATCTGGAAACATGATAAGAGCATTTTGCAGAAGTGTATCCGCATCAGTTTTATTTCCCAGACGAAAATGAGCCAAAGCCAGGCTGTACACAATATTTGGTAATTGAGTTAAATTTCTGGAGTCCTCCCACAGATTACAAAACTTTATGAACCATTCATATTCTTTGGCTTTTAAAGCGTAGAAGTCAATGCACAAGACCACTGCTAATGGATCACCTTCAGGATCCAATGACAAAAGTAATTTACATAATTCCAAACTTGTTCTGAAATTTTTAATGAAATTAATTTGTAGATTCTTACATCTAGTCTTACATCATTTGTAAATTCTACATCTTTACTGATATTCCTTTAATTTATGCATGTTTACCTATAACAAGCACGTCCACCGACAAATCCAAGATGTTTAAAAAGTGTTATAAAAAATGCACGATTCTGTTGTTTCCTATAGTCCAATCGACATTTTGCAGTTGTTATATTGAAGAATGGATGAAACGCACATTCTAAGCAGTATAAAGCTCGTTTGATGAACTCTGCTGCATGTGCTAAATCTTCAGTTAGTTTACACATTTCAGATACCTGCAGGAGGGAGTCTATATGATAAGAATGGGCATTCATTATACTCTGAAACATAATAACTTATATTAATATTTATATATTGAATAGATTTCGAAGTGAACCATTTTTATCTAGTAAATAAGCTCATAATATATGATAAAACAATTAAAGATATTATGCTAGAAATGCGAAGCATTAAGTCTAATATCACTAATGTTGCTGCATATTGACTTACAATTATATTTTCTGGATTTAAACTTTCAACAGCTTGCAAAAATTTTTGTTGTATCTCTTTGTACGAAGCACTATGTTCGTATACAAAATAAAGTACATTCTCTGTGGTCTCTGTAGAGTAATCTAGATCTAGAGACATGGATAATCCAGATTTTTTTAATGATACCCAATAAATATCTTCTGGGTAAATCAACCATGTCTTCTTTAAATTTCCAGGGCGACCTTTATTTTTCTTGCTGTAGGAAAACAAAAGTATTCTTCGCTCAACAAAAACTTACAAATTACAAATGTTATCTGCACATTATATAAGATATAATTATACATATAGATGTAATTTTACCTTTGTCCAGCCTCTATAGTTTTGCTACCAAAGATTCTTTTTAATTCGTTATGTGGATTCAAGTGTTTACGCTGTACAATTAATATATCTTCCTTAGATATATCATCGACCCATTGCGCTTCCAAAACTTGAGTACTGCAACCTGGTAGTGGTTCCCCAAGCAATTTGTTTACCTCCCTTATACTTCGTTCAATCTCGTCTATGTTCTCATTACATTCTCCATCATGCTCTTGCTGATTCTTGATTCTCTCGTTTTCCAACTTCTTATGCTTTTTCTTCTTCTTACGCTTTGTATTGTAATCTGTACTGTTTGTAACCAGATCTTCATCTTCCTGTCTGTCATCAATATCCTCCTTATCAGAGTTCAACTGTGGACATAGTTTTAATGTTATCTTCATTCAAAAAGGAATAAAATGATGTGATAATGTTTAGTTCTACATACCACATCGAAAACATTGAAAGACTTGGACTTGGTGTTGCTGGTTACTGAAACTTCCGTGTCACTCGTATTGTCGTTACCCGTTTCCAAGGTCACATCGCTGCCGTAGACCTTTTTCATATATCGCGTAGACATTATGAGATATATATAGATATATATAGAAAATGTATTTTTTTTTCAAGAGTTGAAATTTGCTGCTATCTCTTGTCGCGAGAATGTTTATGATTCCAAGTCTCGTAAATCTCGAATGTTCACCATCTCCTCGATAATCTACAAAATTCAGCTCGTTACACGTTCGTAAAATTAGTATCACAGCATTCTCGTCTGATAAATCCGTCCTTTCAAATCCGATTGAGAAGCACACTAATACGATACAGATGAAACTCTAATATCTCTTACTGTACTTACTATAGGTGAATGATCTTCCAGGGGAAAAAAAAGGATCTAGAATGCCCTGCAAAAGGATTTCGTTCAGCTACGATCAAAATAAAGGAAATGATAGAGATCAAAGGAGGATCGAAGACGATGATCGGAGTTTATCGACGAGTTAAATGCAGTTTGACCAGATTTGGCTAACGAGCGAAGTCGACGAAGAGAGGAAATCTCTCTCTGTCTCTCTCCTTTTCTCCCTCCTTCAGTGACACGTCGCGCAAAACACGCAATTTATCCTTGTCGGTAAGTACCAGTCTGGTCAAAACGTGCGGTCGCAAAACACGAAGTTGCAGGGAATACAAGTGCAGACAAGTCGACGCGATTATCGGTGCCCGTTAAGCATCCGTTAGCCGTTAGATATTCAACGCCCACGTGAGCCTCTTGGTGTGTATTCATTACATGTCAAGCGCGCTCCCGGATACGTATACCTGCTTACGTGTACGGGGCCGGGGCATGTGCGCGAGGCTCGATAATCGCGATCTGACGTCGCAGACACACGGAGTGGCCTGCGTTCACGTTTCACACAAAATTTGACAGACATGACCATCAAACTAAAGTTAAAAGATGTGAAGGACAAGCTGAAGGAGGACACCCTGGATCTCAGCTTGTGCGACTTGGAGGAAGTGCCTGTGCGAGAAATCGTAAGTCTTCTTTATTTTGTTTTTTTCTTTTTTTTTTAAACTGAATATTTGTTGACATTATTAACTTTACTGTATGCAATATTAGAATAACTTATATTGTATAAATTTGTATTTCAGTATATAGAATACTTAAAATATTTTATGTAATTTTTCTAGTAGATTAAGGGACAAACATTGTTTAATTTACAAATTAATTAATATATTATTATTGTGTCATAAAATAGGAGCAATATAAATATTCCTCATATAAATTTTGTTATATTTCAGGCATCTCTTAGAAAAGCCACAAATGTCAATTTATCAACCAATCTTTTGGTTTCACTGCCGGTACGTTTTATTAGACTACATAAAATTCAAAAATTTTTATATAATTTGAATATTTAAATATCTGTATTTGAATATTTAAATATCTGCTATTGTGGACATCGAATTTTTGTAGGTCACTTTTGTTACTTTGAAACAAATTGTAAAATTGGATCTCAGCAGAAATATGTTGGTCGAACTTCCTGAAAATTTTGGCGAGATGACTCAATTGAAACACTTGGATTTATATGCTAATAAGGTAAATTTCTTCTTATCTTTGTCTTTTGACAAAATTGTGCATAATTTGCATAATTTACAGATCAGCAGATTACCTCTGAGCTTGAGCGAATTAAAAAATCTACGGTGGTTGGATTTGAAAGAAAATCCTTTAACCGAGGCTGTAGCCAGTGTTGCGGGACCATGCAGTAATATGCGCGAGTGTCAAGCATGCGCTCGTAATATTGTCACTTATCTGTCCAATGTTAAACTTGTCATCGAGGAAGAGAGATTACGTAGATTAAATAATGTCACAGGTATACGCCACTCGTAACACAGTCATTTAAGCCTTGCATAATCCTAGTAAATAGTAGTAACTAATATAAACATTGATATTATAATTTTACATTCAATAATGTAACAGTCATATTATTTGTTAAGAGTTGGTTGCCATCTTTAGAGATAAAGTATGTATTAATTTCTCTAATAGGTAAATAAGAGAATAAAAGAGTGAATTGAGACAATTGAATAGGAAGATGACCAATAAAATGAGCAAAGTTTCAATTGCTATTCAATTGCTTTGTTCAAAGACAAATTGTTTCCTATTTCTTAATTTGAATGAATTGAGATTTATCAAAAGATGAAACAACCCAGTCTAATGCCTCCACGAATATAGATAACTTTATACTCAATTTTTTTAAAGTGAAATCAAGAGTGAAAATTGAGTCTTGAAAAATAATTTAATTTTCAATCTTTAAGAGTGACATATACTTCACTTTTTAAAATGAGATTTACTCAAAAAGTTTTACAGAGTAAAATTATAAAAATCTACATTAATAAGAATAGGTATAAGTGTGATGAAATTGTAACACTGACATTACAGTTAGAAGTTAATTAGTATTTATTGATATGTTGCGTCTGCAGGCGATGCAGACAAGGAGATGCCAAGTACAAAAAAGGAGAACAAGAAGAAAAAGAAGAAAAAGGATGTAGAAAAGGAGAAGATGAATGGAAATAAAACTGATTCTCCAACACAGAGCGAAGGATGCTTACAGGACAATAACGATAGCGTAAGATTAATGGGATCATCATCCAATAATGCATCTACGCGTAAATCGTACAAATCGACAGGTAAATGAATATTGATCTTGATAATTTTTTAATTCATAAATAAAAAATCATTTATGGTATATATCGTGTATTATTTCATGTTGCTTGTGATCCAGGTACTAGACTATGTCGATCTTTCACGTGCGTAATCGTATGGTTCTTCGTGATTAGCTCGTTACTTACCGTAGCGATGGTGATGCTTTCATGGCGTTATGAACAACAGACGGACATGTTTCTGCAAAATGCGCAAACGTTATCAGGGCTGCCATTGAAGAATTATCATCGACAAACTACAGATTATTTGCAGCGTATAATAAAGATTGCGACTGTACAGATCAAATCGATTATCGACATTGCCAATGATTTCTACAGAACACAATTCGAGAGTGGTACAAGCAAGGGGCAGAAAGAATTATAAAACTATTTGCCTATTTCCATTTAACTTTGGAAATCGGTAAGATCACAAAGCATTTAAAGAAAATAATGAAGCAATGCATTTGACATTTTGTTGTATCATAAAAGCTTATTTTCATCAAATAAAGAAATATTCCTGACAGATACATTATTTATTTTTTGGTGTGATATTTTAATTAGAATGATAACGCCATTGGCATGGTATCCTATTAGAATTGCAGAAGGTAACAATTTGATGACTTCCTATTTTTGTTTTTAGTTAATGAATATTTGATATTTATATTAAAATTATTTCTATTTACATATTTTTTATATTTTATTGTATATTTAATATAAAACAAAAAAATATTGATGTAATTAATTAATATAATTAGCTAAGTTCCATGGTGGAAGAAATCCTATGCTTGTTCTCGAGACGAATTTCATATGATTTTGACGATTCTGCGCAGACATTAGATGCTACTATTGAAACATTTGCATTGGAATAATTTTGAAGTAACAACTCGAGAGACTAAAATAAGTATTTGTCAAATAAAAACATGTAAAATTCAGAACAATTATTACAGACATTCTGTATATGTAATGTGAATTATATATTTTCAACATTGGCAGTGCCTATTAGAACACAGTATAAAAGATTAAGTCCAAAATACTTTTTAAGAAATTAAGAATAAATTATAAAATAAAAAAATAAATTGAAGTAATGGTAAAAGTAACGGCTAAATTTGTTACCATTACTATAAAAATGTAACGACATTATACTGTATTTACCATTACCATTACTTTTTCCAGTGTGACAAAAAAAAAATAACGAAAACAGTAATGGCGGCGTTATTTCCCAACTCTGCATGCATATCATTGAAGACTATTCCAACGAAATTTATGTAAAAGTAGCTACAAGAAATTAATGAATATTATGAATGAACAGAATATTGGGAAAAAGTTCGTGGTGATTTCTTAGTAAAATTAAAGTGTTTTTCTTAGAGTATTGAAATCAATTTATTTAAACCAAATATGCTCCATTATTTTCTATAATATTTTGCCATTTTTGGGGCAGAGCCATAATTCCATCGCGATAAAACTGTGGTTTCTGATCGAAAAACTGCTTCAAGTGATTTTCACAGGCCTCTTTTGAAGCTAGCTTTATACCATTAAGAGAATTCTGCAGAGACCTAAATAAATGATAATCTGAGGGTGCTACGTCAGGACTATACGGTGGATGCATTAAAACTTCTCAGCCAAGCTCTCGCAATTTTTGCCGAGTTATCAAAGATGTGTGTGGTCGAGCGTTGTCGTGATGGAAGACGATGTCTTCTATTGATTAATTCTGGCCGCTTCCTCTCAATTGCTTGTTGTACACAACATCACCTTCTTCCTCATCAATCTAGGTTTTGCGATTGCTTGCGCCTTCTCTCCTTTCTCTATCCACGATCTTTTTCTAGTTGAATTGTCGTAGGTGATCCATTTTTCATCATCAGTTACCATTCTCTTCAGAAATGGCTCAATTTCATTCCGTTTCAGTAGCGTATCACAAATTCAGTCCATCATGTTCCTAACACTCAACTCATGAGGAACCCAAATATTAAGCTTCTTTTTGTATCCAGCTTTGTGTAAATGATTTAAAACTGTTTTGTGGTCGATGCCTAGTTCCCTGGCAATCTCCACAGTGCTCACATACTTATCACGCTCGACTTTTACCATGATTTCATCGGACTTTTCAGTGATTGGTCGACCGGAGCGAGGTTCATCCTTCACATCGAAATTTCCAGCACGAAAGCGGAGCGAACCATTTCCGTGCGGCTGATTTTGATAGAGTATCTTTACCATAAATAGCGCAAATTTTTTCACAAGCCTGTGCAGCATTCTTGCCTTTATCGTAGTGATACTGCAAAATCTTATCTTTACCATAAATAGCGAATTTTTTCCTTATTTATTTCCATTTTCAAAATAAAATAACTTTTGATCCACTTCACCGATTTCAATCTTTTTCGGTTCAAAACAAAGGTTAAAATGTCACTTTTTAAACGCACGTCTAGTGTTGCCGATGCGATTAGTAGTTGCCGACTGCTGAGCATTTAATGCCATCTAGCGGGAAAAACGCCACGAACTTTTTCCCACACCCAATATATATACGTGAAAGAAGCAACCGCCGATCGAGTTATAAACATATGTGACTTTTCATATATAGCTTAATCAACTTTCATTTTTAATAAAATATTAAATAATAAATTATTTCATCAAAAAATTCGGATTTCCAAGTGTAGAATTCCACACACTGAAAAAAATTTCAAATGTGGAATACTCCACATCAACCATACACTATTATAGATGTCCCTGCTTCGTAAATAATGTCACAGAGAAAATCGATTAATAATTCTTTAATATTGATTTTTTTCACCAAATGAATTTCAAAATTGAATCATTGTGGTTTTAGTGAAAAAAGAAAAGTAAGGAGCTCCGCACAATATAAAAGGAACAGAGAATAAGAATTTCAACCTTCAGAAATCATGTATTGTGGAATACACATTTTCTGATAGGTTGAAGTTCTTATTCTCTGTTCTCCGTTCCCTATTCTTTTTATTGTGCGGAGCCCCTAAAATTTCAAATCTTCAGGCACGGTTGAAATTAGACAGTATTTGAATGTGACGCGCAATCGCAATGCATAACTTCCGTAATTTACGAGAGAAAAGTCCCTAGAGCCGCTTCCAGAAGGCTATAACTCGTTGACAATTGGCCAAATTCATCACAGGCCTCTCTGATTGGTCGGTCCAGTGAAAAAATTCCACGTGGCAGTTACTGCGAGTGGCTGCGATCGATTTCAACGTGGTTAAGGTTGGTCAAAATGGTCAAAGTGATTAAACGAGACGCTTCTAGACGCTTTCACAATCACAATTCGTAATTGCTTTTGCTGTGTGCATCAGTATATACATACACTTGTACACACGTACTTATTACAACTGCAGCCACTAGTTTAATCAGCTTTTATAACGACATAAAAACAAAGGTAGAAAAAGGTTAAAGGAGCCTGAATTGTTCGATCTGTTTCACGTGCGGATTTTACCGAAGATGGAAAACAGTGGCGAAAGCGGCGATGATGGTCCTCTAGGATCGACATTTTTGGGTGGAAATACTGTTGCGGGATCCTACATTGGCGTACAGTCAGATGATATGGAAGGTAGGTTAGCATTTCCCTCTCGAATCCCGAGAGATAGCTAACTTCGAGAATGATAAAGTAGCTGAGATGCTCGAAAGTTTACTGAATATTATCTAAGTCCTTGTATTTTGTCATCGAGTTTACGTCGAGTTAGATCAGGCTGATTTTCTGGGTAGAAAAGAGACAAGTATGTGGCTATTTACTCAGACACAATGTGTTTATACTTCAGTTGGCTCTTCGTACATCTTGATCAGTGTCGTTTTGTTTTTTAAAATTAAATTTTTCACTTTCAACGAATGATTTTCGTCTATCAGTTATCTTGAAGACATATCTCTGATCATCTTGGATTTATAGTATCCGATTTCTGTTATGGTAATTAATTAAACTGTAGTGTGTTTACACTTCAGTTTGATTAAAAATTTATTTGTTATTACTGCACTGGACTGCACTAGAACTTTTCTTCTCGCTTTTATCAAATATCATTATTTTTAGTTACAAAACATAGATCTTGTATCCTTATTACTAAATTTTTTACAGTCGACATATAATTTTTATCTATTAATCATCTTAGAGACATGAAGCATAATAAATATTTGCCAAGAAAGCACATATCTACTATCTTGAACTTTTACATAGACTATATTATTGAAATACAAAGGTATGGGAACATATCAATTCTAAGTACTTACGAAAAGATTGATACTTGTATTTAGATAGTATATTTACATGGTAACTCCTTTGTAGTCGTCGCAGATCAGATTACAAGTCAAATCCTTTGGATAGTAAGACAATGTATAAATCTTAACAAATGCTTTTTTTTTTAAACAGATGATCCCGAGAACACAGACGACTCGAATCATGGCGCGGGGGATCCTTTGCAGAGCCCTGGAGTTTCCACTGGCGGTGGGCCACTTCGCGAGCAGGATCGCTTCTTGCCAATAGCAAACGTTGCCAAAATCATGAAAAGAGCCATTCCAGAGTCCGGAAAGATTGCCAAAGATGCGCGTGAATGTGTTCAGGAATGCGTGTCAGAATTTATCTCCTTCATCACTTCGGAAGCGAGCGACAGGTGTCACATGGAGAAGCGCAAAACTATCAATGGTGAAGACATTCTATTTGCCATGACTACGCTCGGCTTTGATAATTACGTCGAGCCTCTGAAAGTGTACCTGCAAAAATATCGTGAAGCAACAAAAGGTGACAACCCGCCCAACGCAACAGCCACTGGCAATGGAAAAACAGAGCCACAGAGCATGTACGAGGATCAATTGTTCGCTATCACCGCGACGGCGTCCAGCGTGAGCACTTCCGACTCGTCTGTCATCTACAGTTACTCGTCGAACGAGCAGATGCAGTTTCAACTTTCCTGATTATTAGGAGTTAAAGTGATATTGATATAAGTATTTATCGTATTTGTTCAGAGACACACTGTGATCTGTGAAATATGGGCATGAAGATGATAACATACAGATCCAATCATGTGGAAAAGAAGAACGGTATTTGCCTAGCAATAAGCATAGCAAAGTATCTTAAGTTTTAACATTAAGATCCATGATCATAATAAGATTTGGTTCAGATAAAGTATCAGAGACAAAATAACTTTAATCTTTGTAAAGAAGCTTGTAAGCGTGAGCGTAAATAAATCAAGAGGCTTCGCGAACGAGACCCGGTCTCGAGTAGTTGGTGATTTTCCTTTACTTTTTCGAAAATAACAAGGATAAAAAAAACATAGCCGATTCTTTTATTCTTCTATTGTTTAAGTTTAAGCTCTAAGACGCATTTAGGCTACTTTTTAGGCTGCGAAATTTCGCGGTTCAGGCCGTAATGGAAACTAGGATCGAGCAATCGGGCGTGAACCGGCAGTAAATCGGCGTATGGTATATAGAATTCATTCGTAGAAAATGTTCGTGAGCGCGCGAATCACGTTGTCCTTTACTCCGGTAATTGGGCAGGTGAGAGCAGGAGCTCGTGTCCCTTCGTCGCCGGCGACACGGAGCGGCTCGTGGGAGCAACTGGACGTTCTCGTTCTTGATGCATCGACGGCGGCAACAACGAAGCGGTCGATAACGTTCCCGGTCCCGGTTGCGTGTCCGCTTTCCTCGTTTTCTCTTTGTGCGAGCCGACTTGACAGAATCGCCAGCGACACTGACCACAGTGACATAGACAGAGGCACAGCAACACGCGGAACAGACAGCACAGCAAACCGGCACACAGTAACGATGGGCCGACTAGCCTCAGCTGCGGACTTAGGAAACCTTTCTCCCCGGTGCCGACGAATGAGATAACTAAACCAAGCGCGGTGGTCCCCAAACCGACGTAGAGCACGGTGTTCACCGCCGCGCTGACCTCGCCTCGCTGATGAATGGCGTTACTGCTGTCATCTTCGTCGTCGTCCTCGCCGCTGCTTCCGTAGCAGTAACTGGCGTCTCTTATCTGAAGTACATGATTTCTTATATCTTTTTTATTTTCTTTAAATGGCCACGTTCAGCAGAATGCTTATTTTGCAACTGTTGGAAGTTTTCTTCACTGACATAGGATTTCTTAAAGTTTAATTAAATTTTCTATTAAGTGAAAATGGATCGAGAAATGTTCAATACAAATGAAGAAAAAGTAAAGAAAATTAATATATAAAATAAGGCTCGAAAGAATCTATCAGCGTAAAAAATCCCATTTATTCATTACATAACTAATTTGGCATTTGGATAAAAAAGAATGAACTAAATTGTCGGGAATCGTCAACTTGGAATTTGCGTTATTTATGTAATTTCGATTTATATTTTATATTGATAAGGACCCAAACTGAAGGATTGAAATGTATATTTTATTCATTTTGTTACGTTCACACAAAAATAAAGAATTTTCTGTGCATCTGAACAGCTGATAGGCTCTGATGGGCTTTTTTACATTTTTCACTGAAAAAAATCATATTCGATGAAAGTGAGTTTGGGATCAGTATTCATAATTAGTTCTTATATTCAAGACCGTCTTAAATTTTGTCACGAACCAATCAAAGGGCTGTATTAGCATTTTAAGACATTATTTAAGACGGTCTTGAAGTAAAAATAGACTATGAATACAGACCTTGGTGCCTAATAATATTTTTGTATAGATTTTTTACAATTTCTAGTTCCAAGTATTAAAATTTCTACTCCTTGAAGATTTTAACATTTTAAGATTTTTTCCTCTAGGTCTAAAGGTATAATCCAACTAATGCAAAAACTTGTAATACAAAATAAACATTCTGCTAAAAGTTGATAATACTATAAATATCCTTCTTTCTTTTTTCTTTCTTCTAACATTGTATTAGTATCTGAAAAAATTACCCTGTTTCTTTTCATCCATCGTCGATGTGCTTCGCATTGCTTCGTTCTGTATCCAGGCGATGTGGGAGATAAAGGAAGGGGCGAAGGTCTGCTGCATCCTTGCCACGCCGCCTTGCCGCCAGGTCCTTGGCCGCCGCACTGAAATGCGTAATTCTTAGACATATTGTTATAAATTGTTGAGGCTAATGAATCGCATGATCTTCCGTTAAAATATAAGTACTCTTATTAAATCATACATTCTTTTAATTGAGCATCTTTAATTTATTGTATCCCGTAACTACTCTATATTCTGCAAGAAAATTCTGCGAGAAGTTCACAGTGTTCTAGATAAGCAATAGACACAATATAAAATCCTTCATCCTTTTTATAGCTCCTTTGAACGTGACTTTACTGAATGAAGAGAGTATTAAATTATTTCAGTGGATGATACAGGAATATATGATCTATCTGAGCAATTGATATATTCTTTGCTTCATGATTGCCTGATTGATTTCGTCGTAATCGGCCCGAAGGAATATTGATCAATGAGATATGCGCGTACACGATTTCGAAAAAACTTTTACGTCAAACCTTATTCATAACAAGCTCGGTTCTAAGTGTTGGTACTTTGCGCGATCCTAATTTATAGAATTTATGCGAAGGGATCAAAATCACTTTTTCGACAGCCATGAATTCTTGATACTTACCCCGTATACATAAGATCGTGGGGGATATCGTGGTAGCGGTGGAATGAGTCTGGTGGCAAAATTGGAAGGTAATTCTCTACCAATCTTACCCCCCCGTAATCGCTGTCTATCTCGTCTATCTCGTCTAATTAATAGAGCAGCCTGCATTCCGCTCGTTCATTTGTATATACTACCGATTGAGATCTCAGCCCCCTGATTGCCCAGTTTTTTCTCTTTCTCTTTTCTTATTCTTTCCTTTCCCCCGATACGATGCGAAGAGACCAGTCCACCTCAAAGCTCCATCAGCGATCGATACCGATCTAATGTTGCGCTACCCGCCATCGGCATCGATCGCTGTTCGTTCTCCTCGATGATAATCGTGGGAAGCATGTTTCACGCTATACTGAAATTATATTACGAGCCTTTAGCCAATTTGAGGGCTTGGGAGATATTCGGGCATGGAGAATCTGTCGCCTCTCTTACGCTGCTCTCGATGGGTTTATCGCGTGTAATACGCCACCAGACAGCCGATCGATGTTATTTACTATATAACGTTGAGGTGCCGGCAAAAGAGATGTGGTGCAATCAGAGGGAGCATATACGCATTGAGTGAGGGTGAGTCGCGCTAAAGCGATAGAGAAGTGAGCTGATAATTCTCGTTAATCTAATTCAATAATGCACTTGGCAGAGATGACGGTATAAAGTAATCGAATTTTCGATCAGTTGTGTGTTCAGACACACACGACATAGAATTGAAATTGAAAAATTAAAATAAATATTTTCTTCCCAAAATTTGTGGCGATAAAGAAATTTGTTTGTCTTCTATTATCTTTTAATAATATAATAATGTAATCCACAGACTTAAGAATAAGGAAATATACTGCAAAAATAATGCAAACGAATATTGGAACGATTTCTATACAAGATATATCACTTTTTATTATTTGTAACAATTATAATAAATTGAATAATCAATAATTTTCTCTGCCCAATGCACACATTGCGGAGGGCACAATTTATCTCGCTTTGCATGATTTCTGTAAGAAGTATGCATGAACGTAAAGTGGAAGATAGTAATAGTGACTTGAGATAGAGAGAGAGAGAGAGAGAGAGAGAGAGAGAGAGAGAGAGAGAGACAGAGAGCGACTAAAGAATAGCGTGAGCCCGAAAGAGGCTGGTGATGAGGAGAGAGTACCCGATGATGTTACCCACCTGTAGCTCCGAAGTAGGAGGCGAAACTCGGAGATCGAGGATTGAGGGTGGCGGGAAGGGAAAGTTGCTGGACTTGTTGGCCGGGAAGGTGGTGGCGGATGCCGAGGATTCGAGGGAGAGCGGGGGCGGTGAAATCGGGAATTGGATCGGCGAGACTGGAGCGACCTGCTGGGACTTGTGACGGTCGATGTGACGGCGCCGATCGTCGATGACCGGGTGAAATGCAGCGGATGACGACGACGTCGACGTCGGTGCCTGGTTTTGCGCTCGCGGGGCTTGCTGTGCTGATGTGACTTGATGCGGACAGGCGGCGAGCTTGGTCGGGTGATGGTGGTGATGGTGGTGGTGCTGATGATACTGGTGATGATGCTGATGCTGGTGTTGGTGCTGATGCTGATGCTGGTGATGCTGATAGTGTTGCTGGTGACGCGGACCAGGAGGTAAGCCAGTCTTCAGTCTTGATGGAACGACATTGATCGGCACTTGCTTGTTGAGCTGCAGCCGCTTCTGCTTTCTCCGATTGGCGATACTCGCACCTCCCGCCGCGGCATACATCTCTCCGCGAGTTACCGGGTCGTTTCCTCGCTTGCCGTCTCAAGGCGACTCCGTATTCGGGGCAGCCCCCCGTTCCCGTTACGAATTATGTCGCATTATCGGTTGATGATCAGTCCTTGCCATGGTATATGTTTTTCGCACCTTTGTTCTATCCCGAAGAAATATCAGTCTCTTTCCCTTTTCTTTGTTTCACTCTTTTCCTTGCCCCTCTGGAAAGGCAAGAAATGTGACGGAGCTCCGCCCGTCTTTGGCGCCCGTCGTTATGGTCTACGTCTCTAAATCACTACGCGGCAAGCACGATTAAAAGCGATTCATTTTGCGTTGGATTAAATCTTCACTAATCGAGCGAACACGTAATCGGCGAACACATAACACATTATTAGCTTAGTGACTCGTGTACGCACGTATGATATAAGTTACACTATTTCTTTCACATAGTTAATTCCGAAAAATGGAAAATATTATTTCTTTTTAATTCAAAAACTCCTTTTCAATTCTAAAATTCCAATCAAGTGATATATACATATACACAGATCTATTCTTTTTAATTATCATTATTAATTTTGTACTTTTTTTTGTATTTAAAGCGAAATAAGGTCTTAAATGAGAAAAAGAAAACAAAAAATTGTAGAAATTGAATCAAAAATTCAAGAATTATATATTAATACAAATATTATGTAATCAATTACGATCACATTCTTATACAATGTCGCAGATTTTTTAATTTTGTATTTTTTCAATATATTATTTAATTCAGTTTTAAGATAAAATTAAAAAATTAATTTGCCAAATATATAATCTGATTAAAATTTGTTTTTTTTTTCTTGATTTGAACATTATTAATTATTTAATTAATAATTAATGTAATTTTCGTATAAAATGCTATTTAGAATATTTCAGTTATGCGTTCGCTGAATAACAAAAATTGTAAAATTGTGTGTGGATGTGTGTGTGTGTGTGTGTGTGTGTGTGTGTGTGTGTGTGTTTGTGTGTGTGTTTATGTTTAATTTACATTTAATTGCCACATCTACAATAACTACATTCTAGCATAACACAAGAAAATTCTATGTACATAATTATACATATGTTTATTTAAGAAATAATTTTTTGTGAAATTGAGAACACCTTAACTAAATTTTATTTAGTATAATTTTGGAATAGTGAAATAATATTGTACAAATTAATGATATTCTTTTAACTATATTTAAGTAAGTATAATAGAATAATTGTAAGTATATAATATTTTTTATACACATATAAATTATATTACATGCGAAAATAATCTAAAATATTTAAAAACTCAGTTTGCATTAATAAATGACAATCCTATGGAGCAATTTAATGCTTTCGAAAAATTATTTTCTAAATTTGATTTTGATAAAATATGTACATTATTAATTTATTCTTAAGATAAATTTACGGGTTGTTAGCGATCAGGGAAATTAAAAAATAATCAGAGAAAACCGGGAAAAGTCAGGGAAATTATTATTAAGGAATTTATTAACCTAAAATAAAATTAATTTATTAGTTAATAAACTTAAGTTAAGTTAATAAACTTTTACAATAATTAATTTATTGTAAATATAAAATTCTAAGTTTAAACTTTACTTTTTTAAAAATTATGACAGAATTTTAAAAATTTGTTAAAGAAACAATGCAAATATTTTTTTTTATTTTTAATTTTGCAATGAACAATTTGCAGAAAACCATTAATGGATGTTGTTAAAAAGAAAAAAACTTAACTTTGTAAAAGTCAAAATATGTATGTTTAATGTGTGAGATGAATATTTCGTAAATCATTTCTAATTAAAATTAATTAAAATGATAATTAGAACATACAGTATTTTAATGAAATGATTAAATCTCAATAAGCAATGTGCAAAACAAAGATATAATCCGCTATTTCTTGTAATTTATTTTTTTTTTAATTCATTGTGTATCAATAGTCATATATTTCACTTAACACTATGGCTGCGTTTCACTTAACGCTCGCAATGCTCGCGAGCATCTCGTTTGTCCTTGTTTAACATCTGATGACAAGGATGAAATGATTTTACGAGTGTGTGAGCGTTAAATGGAACGTAGTCTATGCCGTCTAGTGACACCACGTTGGTTTCGCGAGCAAAGCTATCAGATAAATGCCGGCGATACCACGTGTCGCAGCATCGAAAAAAAATGCTCGCATATCGTTCATGTTGTGTATAAAATTAGTTACAGGTTGTATAAAACAATTAGTTGCACAACGATTATAACAGATTTTTATTCGGACGTCAAAGTGTTAACATTTGCAACACATTCACACTTCTAAGTCATATTATATTGTATTATTTGCAACTTATTTAAGTTAAATAATTTATTGTTTATTTATTATAATCATGATCTTTCTAAACAAGAATATCCGATAGTAAAAATATATGTAACTAATACATGACAAGAGTATACGGCGTATGTACACATTTTCTCATACCTTTTCAAGCTTTCTTATTATTTCTCACACCTTCTCATTTTTTCTTATGCTTTCTGATCTCCGATACATGCAACTTTGAATCGGTAGTTATTTATCCCCGTGTATATATTAATCAAGTGAGGTTATAATATGCTACTATAAATATTACAAAAAACTTTATGTTTATTTTCCATTATATTTTATTGCACTAATAATTTTATTATTTGTAAGATAAAATATTTTAATTTTTTCTTTATTTTTATTCAAAGAATCTTTCAAGTTTTAGTCAGGGAATTTTTTCAAAAAGTGAAAGTTAGGGAAATTTTTTTTTCTTTTTCGCTAACAACCCTGTCAACATGAACTGATTGATATATAAAAAAAAAACGTTTGATTTATTTAAGATTTAATTTTAATCGATTTATGTGTGCGGGAGAAGCGTTTACAATATTCTTTAAGCATTGTGACAATTCATAATTGTCATATATTATTTACACTATTATTTACACTATTATTTACAATATTCAAAAAGTATTAGAAGCAGTTTCTACTTTATGCATATTTACATACATTTATATAAAAAGTGCTTGATTAGTGATTACACGTTGCAAGCGCTTATTGCGAAGAAAAAGCAATGAGAAAAGAATAGTGAATAGTGAAACAAATTGCAGGCCACGTGCAAAATGCGCGAATTTCTTTTTATTGATTACTGCGATCTTTTATGACTGATCTCAGCAATGTCTATTAGTTTCAAAAGTAATCGAATAATTTTTTTTATCTCTAGAAATAAATCCTTTTTAAACAAAAAACCGACTATATTATCATTCTAAATTAATTAAATAAATTAATTAAATAATTAATCGATATTGATACACGCAATCATTGAGAAGGCAATAATTGTTTGAATTTTTAATTTTAATCTATTAAAATCTTTGAAGTTAATGAATCTAATATAGTTCGATTGTATATACAATCTAAATTGATTTTATACTGATAATTTTAATGCAGAATTTCTAATATTCTAAAAAAAAGTTTAAAAAAAGAAAAGGGAGAAAATAGAATTAGTATTAACTACTTGTATTAACTCTATTTTAATTCAGACTGACGATAATCGATTAATTATCTCTCCCCTTCTACAAAGATTGTAGAAAGCGGCAAATAATTAATTAATACAGTTCTCCCTTTTTATTTTCTTCTATCTTTCTCTTGAATTTCAGTGTTGCGTAAATATAATAGCGCGGTTGAAGTTATTAAACTTGATGAAACAGAACACAAATTATTCACATTGGAAATTAGCTGCTTATACCCGAAGATTCGGAATCGTTGTCCACGGTGCAGCAGTTAAAAATGCATGACGAGTGAGTTGGATAGTTAGTCGTTATCTAACGGATAAGAACGACATGCATAGGCGACGGATATGTGCGTGCATAAAGATATAGACAGGAAAATATTCGACGTAATGGTCCTCAGATAATTGTTGTATCAAAGTAAACCATGACGAACGCGACACGCAAGAGGCACCAAGAAGAAGAGAAGAATAGTATCATCTACTTGTGATAAAAAGGAAATTATAGGCTGGCTGGTGGCCCTCGGATACATCATGTAACTCTCATTCTCTCACGACAGCAATGAAAATTCTTTTTTTTCTTTTAAGGATGAATATATTGGAGGAATCTAAGGACAACGAAGACGACGACGACAACAACGAGACAACAAAAAGGCTATGCTGGAGTACATCTTTTTCTCTCTCTTTTTTTTTTTAATTCGGTCGCAAATGACCGCTGCAGCAGCGAACGGCGGCAGCAACAGCAATAAATATATAGCAAACAAAAAAGAAGAAACAGGCATCAAGCCAGCCAACAACATCAAAAACGACTGCGCGTACCAACAATCCGAGAGAGAGAAAGAGAGAGAGAGAGAGAGATAGGTATCGCAATCGTTATCAATCCTCTTATTTACTCTCTTTCTCTGTTTGTCTCTCTCTCCCTTTGCCTTTCTGCCTCGTTTCTTCGACTCGTTCACAATAAACAGTGATACATCGACATTTTGTCACCCCGTTGCGCTCGCGAGGGTTCCTTCTTTTATGCGCTGCCTTTGTCCATTCGTGCCACTCTTATCACGAACAATTTGATATACGGACAACGACGACGACGATGTGACACAGTTCAACGAATGGCGCGTCTCACTCGATCGCCAGCAAGGCGCACGAAATCTCCATCGCCCTCCTCGCGCAATGTAGACGCACCCGTCACCCCCGAGCGTGCGTGCAACCACCCACGACTACCGACTGACGGACGAGTCATGAGCAGTCGCAGACAGCCGCACTGCATGCGCCTCTACCCTCTTTCTCCTTTTCTCTCTCTTTCTTCTTCTCTATTTCTCCGTTTTTCTCTCTCTCTCTCTTCCTCTACTTCATCCCTTCTATCGGCAACCGCATGCGCAATAGGGACCTCGCGCAGGGTTGAATCTAGGCGGGGATGCGAACATAACAGCAGCTGACCTGTCACTTTCACCGCATTTACACGGAAGTGTCGCATTCGCAAAAAAAAAGAAAAGGAAACAATCTGACCATGATTATAAAAAAAAATTCAAACAATTGATCTAAACTCAATGATAATTACCGAGAGATAATTTATATAAAAGAAAGGAATTTATATAAAGAAATTTTATGTATAAGTGTTTCTATTTGGATTATAGATCGAGGGATATAATATTACAAAATATCATCTAATAACTCATATAAATTAAAAAGAAGAGATTATTAGGAGTTGTTTTAGGATAAAATGTTATACTAGCGATAATAAATCGTGCTTTGCATTTATACAGCAATTTATATATTTATTCTTATTTTGCAATCCTCGCAAATGATACAAAGGCGAGGGGGGTGTTGTTGAACGCGCGTGTGCGAAAACGCCGAAGTCGAATTCTAGGGCAACCCGCTTTGGAGGGTGCCTATCCGCCACCCCGGTTGTAACCCGGTTACCTCGCCTTCTCGATCTCACCCGAGTCGATATCTGTGCTAGCCCGTTGCCTTTGACCTTTCACCTTTACCGCCCTAGCCTGATTTCACGCAGGCAACGACCTGCCATTATTTTAGCTTTATATTTTAATTGTTGGATGATTCATGATTTCTATTCGGGCTATTATAAGAGAGAGAGAGAGAGAGAGAGAGAGAGAGAGAGAGAGAGAGAGAGAGAGAGAGAGAGAGAGAGAGAGAGAGAAAAGAGAGAGAATCATAAAAATAAATAAAAATACTGTCACGCACATTATAACAAACATATAGAAAATATAAGTAATACATATAATAAGGAAGAAGAAATTAAATAAAAATAATATTTATTTTGTAGATATTTTTTATTATAGAAATAATCTTTACTTTTGTGTGTATACGTGTATGTATATAACTAATTGTGAACTAATTATGAAAATATATGAAAAGAGGAAAGAGAAGAAGCTCTACTATGACTTAAATATTTATATATACATACATGTTTGTATGTATATAAAATATAGAGAAGAAATATATACAGAAAATTTTAATTGCTTTTAAATGTAATTTTTATATAATTATTTTTGTAAAACAAATATTTGGTGTATACATATAATACTATGCAATATTCATAGTTCGTTCTTATTTCAAGACTATCTTAATTAAATAATGTCTTAAGACACCAATACAATCCTTTGATTGGTTCGTGACTAAGACTGTACTTAGACGGTCTTGAATATAAAATCCGACTATGAATAAAATCGGCCTATATACTTTTATGATTTATATACATATAATATTGTATATGTACATACAGGGTGTCTGGTAAGTTTGACAAAGCGCTTGTGTGTAGATAAAACGTACTTAACTGAGTCGAAAAGTTCTCTATTATTTTGCAATTTTCGCAACAGTTAACAAGATATTAATTATTAAAAATCGCTGAATATTGATTTTCAATAATTTTTTAATTAACAATTGTTTATTTTTTTCTTATAAAGTTCTAAGAATTTTTTCAGAATTTTTTAATACCATATTTTCTGATAGTGGTAAAGTAGTTGTCAATATATATATATATATATATAGAATGTATAAGAAAATGCAGTACTAAAAAGTTGATAAAAATTTCTGAAAAAATTCTTAGAGTTCTATGAGAAGATAATAAACAATTTTTATCTCTCACTGTTTTCTGTAAAGTTGATAGTATTTAAGTAAAAAATTATTGAAGACCACTTCCTACAGCACAAAAGTTGCAGCAATATTGCAAAGATTTTGTAGCAATATTGCTGCAAATTCTATGCTGTAGGAATATTCGGCAATTTTTACTAATGAATATCTTGTTAACTATTGCGAAAATTGCAAATTTATACAGGACTCAGTTTCGACTGCAGTCGAAACTGAGTCCAGTTTAAGCTGCTCGTTCTACTCTCACACGAGCGCTTTGTCAATACTTACTGGATATCCTGATATATATAAAGTTATATATAATACATAT
>NW_017259583.1:2935901-2941210 GCF_001594045.1 Atta colombica | reverse complement strand
TAATCTGCGTGCATAAAATATTTGTCTATAAAAATTATTTTTATTATATACAATAATTAAGTATTATATATAAAATTGCTTCTAAAAGAAACAATATTTTTATTTAATAAGCATTCATATATAGGTACGTAAAAACAAAAATTATTTTCAAATAGCAAAATAAAAAGTACATACATATACATACAATATTTATTCTATAAAAATTATTTCATTCACGCAAAAATTAAATTTTATTACATGCAATTAATTTTGTTTATATATATAAAACTATTATGCATATAATTATTGTATATATTATGTATGCCTTCCAACACGCGACACAGTGATCATATCATCTTTGTTTAACATTGGCAAACAAGGATGTAATGATCCATTGTATCACACTATGTCATTTGTGTCGCTTGATGGAAGACACACTTTTTTTATGCAGACACGGTAATGTCTCAGCGCTAAGAAAACGCTGCTATTAGATGATTTAAAAGAATACATCAATAGTAACAAACGGACTCCGTAACAGTTGAGGCTGTTGAACACGATCAATTATGGGCTGCGTTAAGCGGACTCAACTGTTGAGTGGCGTTCGCTGTTATTAATATATTCTTTTAAATGATTCAATCAGTATTTTAGATCTGGAAGAATATAGCAGCAAGCGCTCATTTCACTGTTGAATCCGCTGAACATAGCTAATGTATAAGAGCCATTTGATTTGTTTTCTGTTCTTACTTCATTCCTGCACTACTCACTAGACTGCGCTAGAAGCCGTGTTCCAAAATTTACTGCCGTACTGAAAATCTATAGTGCACGTGACGTAAACTATACATTTTCAGTAATGGTAGTAAATTTTAGAAGATAATCAAAGTATAGAATTCTCTTTTATGGATTCAACAAATATCAAACATATACCTATTTTACTTTAAGTTCCAAAAATGTACATTGATTAGCTACAGATTTGTAAGGTTTACATTTACATGCAAGCGTAAAGCAAGAGAAGCAGCAACCAATCTGGGCAATACAAAAAATAGTGTAAAAAATATTTTTTACGCCACTATAAAAATTGCCTTATTGATTGGTTGCGTTTCCGCTGCTTGACGCTTCCATGTGAATACACCTTTAGTTAGTTTACGGCACTTTAGTTAGTTTACAGATAGTCAGATGGCCAAATAGATTTTAAAGTAATTCGAGTATTCTCAAGTTTGAATTGATAGTATGAGAAAAATATCAAGCAATTTATAAATATTTATTTATTACTGTTAATAGCAAATAACGAGTTTGAATTATAAAATTTATCCTGTAAGAAAATAATAGATTTATTTCAATCTATACAACATAAGTACATAATCGAGTCGACGGGGGCAAGTGAACGTGGTATTTTATACTGTGTAATAAAACGGAGTTATGAATTCAGCGAAGAGTAATGGTGAGACTGGCAATGGACTGGAGGATCTTGGTATACCAGGACAAGTGTATTTGAGAGACGCTTTAACAAGTTGTACAGATCCATTGAAAGCTATCGAGGGATTTCAGGTAAAAAATCAATCAAAGAACAACATCACTCATCGAGTATAGCATAAGTTAGTAAATATACAGCGTTTTGCAAAGCAATAATGTTTCATTTTAGTTGGAAAATGGCATATTACTACCATCATTACGGCCTATGTTACCTTTACTCGATCTGCATGGAGTCAGAAGGTTAGATTTCCATGCCTCTGTTCTCGAAGAGCTGCGGGAGAAACTGATCAAACAAATTGATGAAATCGGCGTGGAAAGGGCAGATAAAGGTTCCTCTGGAGACAAGAGAATGAAGGAATTGTTATCGAAAAGTTTTCCTGCTGTTAGAGTTAACGCTTTGCGACCTGTTGTTATGTGCATCCTAAAGAATACCTTACACATTGATGACAAATATTTGCGAGTGTTAGTTAGAGAAAGAGAATTATACAATGACGCCGATACAGAAGTAAAACGTCAGATATGGAAGGATAATCAAAGTCTTTTTGGCGATGAAGTCTCGCCGTTGTTCAGTCGTTATATCATTGAGAAAGAACAGATTCTATTTGATCATCGCAATTTGAACAGTCTATTTTTTATGCCATCTCCAAAGGTATATTATAATTGGTTGTATTTGAATTAGCATTGTATAATTCTCTCATTTTGCATAGGTGAGAAGACAAGGTGAAGTTGTACAGAAGTTAGCTCATATGATTGGACATAGTGTAAAATTGTATGATATGGTACTGCAGTTTTTAAGGACTTTATTTTTACGCACAAAGAATATCCACTACTGTACTCTCAGAGCAGAACTGTTAATGGCGTTACATGATTTAGAGGTAAATATATTCAACATGTTTATTTATTTTATTTTGTCAGCTCGAGAGATATCAATTTTCAAATTGCATTACAATTATAATATAATTTTTGTGGAAAGAAGTTGTAAACTCTCTCCAGCAAAGAAGTTTTAAATCTAATCCAATTTTTATTCTGGAGAATCGTTTTTTTTATTGTTATTGTTTGAAGATTGAAATCTGTATGTAGGAGCCCAATCAAACTCAATTATAAATCCATCACTTCTACATGGAGCTATGCAACATTCTAATATAACTTGATACATAACTTAATTTGTATCGCTTTAATTTTATTGAGTGTGCTATTTGTTGTCAGGTGCAAGATATTATTTCTGTAGATCCATGTCATAAGTTTACGTGGTGTCTGGACGCATGCATCAGAGAAAAAAATGTGGATGTTAAAAGATCTCGTGAATTACAAGGCTTTTTGGACAGTATTAAGGTAATTGAATCAAAATCGTGTTTTATAACATTATTTGCGTAAAGAAAGAGATATTGATTTGTAGTTTTGTAGAGAGGACAGGAGCAGGTGTTAGGGGACCTAAGTATGATTTTGTGCGATCCCTATGCAGTGAATTTTCTCGCTAGCAGTGCAATCAAAATAGCGCTTCATTTGATAAATTGTGAAGCATTACCTAGAGAAAATGCAGTGCTCGTATTGTTGTTAAGAATGCTCGCGTTAGGACTGTCTGCTTGGCAAATGATTGATTCGCAAGACTTTAAGGAACCAAAACTGGACAGTCAAGTTGTCACAAAGTTCCTGCCAGCACTTATGTCACTCATGGTAATTTATATGAAATAATTAAAATGTTTATATAGAGTTTATAATTTAATATAATATAAAAAAAGGAGTATGAGCACAGTGTAGCAGACTGTGCACTGGTCTACTGTATTAGGACATGTTCAGATTCCCATCCAGGTGTCGTATTCTTTGTTGTGTAACGTTCGGTAAACAATATGAATGGAGTGATACTTGGATGGGAAATTTGAATATAACCCTAGAGATCTCGGGTTCAATCTGCGGCAGAAAATTTTTGTACTCGTAGCTTCTCTTGGAAGGCAAACCATCAAGTAGTATACTTTCCCAAGAAACTTTCTACTAAAAATTGATGTTCGAAATCGGCATTTAAACTGTAGGTCCCCATATATCTTGTCAATGTGTGCGCAAAGATATATGAAAGGAAAGCACCTACACGCTGGTGCATATAGCCCAGGAAAATTAAATTTTTCTTGCGTTTAGGAGGTAAAAAATATTGCCATAAAAGATTTGATTTTTAAAGGAAGTTGTGAAGGGAAATGACATATTATACAACACACTAAAAGTCCTGACTGTCAGTGGACCTGGAAGCTGGAAAACTTTCCAGCTTCAAAAAACTCATAAAAAAGTCTTTCAAAAATCTCAGAAAATATTTAATTTATTGAAATAAAGATCATTATCAAAAAGAACGCAATATATACAATGTACATAAAAGTAACCAGATCCAAGATATTTACAAAAAAAGTGTGAAAAATCATTTTATTTTCGAAATAACCAAAAATACATTCTTAAAAAAATTCTATCATGGAAATTATTATATGATAAAATATTGATTGTACGATCTTAAGAAAAAAATTGTTCGTAATTTTATCAGTTTTCATTTTGATAATGATCTTTATTTCGATAAAATAAATACTTCCTCAAATATTTTTTAAAAACTGCATTTTTTATCAGTTTTTTGAAGCTGGAAAGTTTTCTAAATCCTGATGGTCAAGACTTTTAGTATGATTTTCAGTATAATCATTTCGAACTTCTCATAAACAAATCTTTTATGGCAATTTTACCTCCAAAAAAATCTAAAATCTAAAAATCTAAAATCTTTTCTGAGGCACTTAAAGAAGAATATAAAAATACCGATATATAAAAATAATAATGATGTCTTAGGTTGATGATCAAATAAGGCAACTCAACTGTAGACTTCCACCTGATGAAAGGGAAAGTGCAATCGCAATTATAGAACATTCTGGACCACCTCCTGATGCGTGCCAAGCGTACGCTCAGCTTTCTGGAGTAGCGGCAGTTCTCTCCATGTATTATGCATTGCATGTAGGAGGTGGCGGTGGGGTTGGAAGGGGTAGGGGAGATGCTAGAGGTTTGATGAGAGTCCTGGCCACATTGCCAAACTGCCAAGCACAACGAGCTTTTGAAGATCCATTTTTACACACACTGGTAACATATTTGTTGTATTATTTTACTATCTTACTATCGAGCGACGTCATTATTTATCACAATTGATATATCAATTACAAATTTTTGTATTGATAAAGTCATTGATTTTCAATTACAGGTTTCGTTATTAATATTAAATATGGCTGATGAATTTTCAAACGAATCGTTTTGTACAGTAATTTTTGACGAATTCTTCTTGGCCGGTTTAGGAAGGGACAACGTCACACGACATCTGTTAAAATTACTTTGGTACATACATCCTAAATTACCATCCACGCGATTACATTCATTATTGAAAGCCTTACAACCAACAAGTCAGGTAATATTTTACAATATTCGGAAGAAGTTCGTTATATGTTTATTAGATGGGATAACTGAGTATAAAGATACTCTGTTTTTATTATATATGTAGTAATCTTAAACATTACGATCACGAAATTTTTCCTTTTATATGGAATTTAACTCATGACCTATTGATTAAGAATCCGTCGCTTTTACACAGAGCCAGATGACATCCCACTGTTATTGATTTAATGTTTTTTTTAAATTTACAGCATAACGAAGCAGTCCACACTCTTTACGAATCTCTACGTGACAAAGTTGGTAATCATGCTACAGAAGATCAATTAGCAGTGGCAGCTCAAATGGATCCGTTAAGTCTAGACTGTTCTCCTTCAGTGTTTACTGGAATGCCACCATCAACATCGAGCACACTTTAATAATATCTAATGCAAGATAAAAAAAAGTGATTTGAGCTTCCTTAA